>NW_023596511.1:0-29872 GCF_011947565.3 Pollicipes pollicipes
CGCTGCCTTACATAGATGAGCACTTGCTTCGGAAAATCAAACATATCGTTCACAAATCCAAACTGAGCATACGTATGGTTTGGAAGAACGAAAATAAGCTTGATAAGTATGTAGTGAAATCTTCCATTTCGAAGCCCAAGTGCTCGGGCGGCAATGGGTGTTCTCTATGCAAGTCTGGGTTTCAAGGGCTTTGCACGCAAAGAAACCTGGTTTACGAAATGAAGTGTAAACTGTGTGAAAAGCATGGGAGGGACAGGGAGCACATGTGCCCTATTCGTTTGAAATGTAACAAACGCCTGTGAGACGCTAAAAACAAAACAGGGAATATCTCTCTTAGTCGCCAGTTTCTGGTAAAATATGCTCAGCCTGAAATTCAGGGAGATATGGACCCTGTGCCCCTTTTAGAGCTAACAGTAATTTACAGAGCACAAGACCATCCAGACGGAAAATAAGGGAACATCTTCTTATAAGAACTCGGCGACCACACCTTAACGTACAGGGCTCATCATGGCCGATTATGCGAATGTGATAAGTGCCTTGATGTGTGATGCGTGCTAAGTTAAAATCGTTTACATGTGTGATGCCTGATATGTGATGTGCGACACCTGTTTAATTGATATCGCTTGCACGTATAACTGATGCATGATGCGTGATACCTGTTTACTTGAAATCGCTTGCATGTTTGAATGAAGCGTGATACGTGGTACCTGTTTACCCGAATTCGTTTGCATGCACACGTACTTTTCGCGCATTATGATTGCTGGTTAGACGTGCACTGTACCGTAGTAGTGGCTAGCAACTGCTCCTTGTTTAATCCCTTGAATGCTGGTAACCTGTGTTTACTACGGCTCGATGTTTAAAAAAAAACGGAAATCGAGTAGGATCGGCGGGCAATTCTGAATTTACTACTTATTTTCGTTTCGATAAAGACATATTGCCGAAATAACAACGCGTCTTTCTCTCCGTTCTTCTGTTGGTTTTTTTACGAGGAATAAGGCTATTACTGCTGTGTTATCTGTACGCATGATGTTCCTCGCAAATGCACTTAACAACTTTTATGGGTAGGCATGAATGCCAGTTCTGCTTACTCATTCCGTTTCACGAAAAAGGAGCTTGGAATTTTGATTAAAAATGAAGTTGTCAGTTGTGTAGTTGGAATGTCAGCACCAAGTATTTTGTGCTCCGTCCTCCGCCATGTACTAATACGCTGTCATAATGAACCACCACCAGGTGGTATTTGTCTCTCCCTCGTCACTGGACTGATGTTGAAGCCAAAATGATTCTGCCAAATTATTGACGCACAACTAGGAAATTCTTGTCCAAAGGGAAGATACCGTATAAGGCAGTACAACGCTTGCACATTCGCACGCTGTCACCATAAAAAACGCAACCAACTGCTTTAAGAGCACGGGGATTCGGGAGGCGTTACCACTTTTATGTGTGCCTGTAATCGCTGCCATCACAGTTATGTGCACGCATGCAGAAGGAAATGGGTATGGTGGCAATGATATTAGATAATACTTTAGGGCAATACAATTTTGACTGGTGCCTTTGAGCTGTATGCTGCTCTAAAACAACAGGGAGATTTGCGATTTAACGCAGTATGCCCTCATGCGTGCTATGCAATCCCTACTTTCCGCCACTGCCTTCACGGCGTCTGGTATAATCACGCGCGCGTGTTTTGTAGTGCCCTGCCGTTCCTCGTTAGATGCATGGTACCTTTTTTGTCTCTTCTGGCGCCACAATTCTCCTGGGAATCTCATTGAGGACATGCAAGCCAGCTGAACAGAGAATGAGGCAATCGAACACAGAGTATGCCCGGCGGGGAGGCGGAAGCTCACGGTTCCAGGAGAGAAACACGGGAGCCGACTGCCCCAGGTGAGGAGGGGGCGGCGGCTCGTGTCGCGCGCAGGCCGTCTGCGGTGCCGATGGAGGCGGCGCTGGACACGTATAAGACGCCGCCGCACTGCCGACACTGCACTAGTGGTCAGCGTCGCCGACACAGCTCTGAGATGAGCAGATGGAGCGCAGCCGAGCAGCGGCCGGCCGTCCCGCCGCTCTTCACCCTGCTCATAGGTACGGACGCTGCCGCTGCTTGTGCGGCGGCTCGCAAGCCAGACCAACGTCTGACGCCGTTAGCTAGGCACGGCGAGGCTTTCAGGAATGTTTGTGCTTGGTTAGTTAGGTTGCTCTGCCTAGGACTGCATTGCCAACTTAGCGTTCGAGCTGGTTTAAGAGAAAATGGCGTTTGGGACGGAATTAGGTGTAGTGCACAACTTTTGGACAGTGCTGCTTCTTACACTCTTAAAATGTCTGCTGACGTTGTTTTAACAGTTGGAAACATTTTACCCTTTCTGACACTTTTTGTTCTACAAATTTGACCCTATGTCAACAGAAAAAAACTCAATATAAAGCTAGCGTGATGACAAGGTCTTTGTAACGCCGCGAGCAGAAGAGATTTCGCCTAGGAGATTGCTAAATTATGTCAAGGGGTCTTTTCCAGTCAAGGGGCCCCTCCCCTTCGTTTAAGGAATTTGTGTGGATTTTGGGAGCAATTTCAGACTTCTAGTCCTGTTTACGCGCCTCGGGAGCCAATATTTGTTTTCAAAACCTTCCGGGTATCTAAAACTATCAATAAGTACCGAGGCCTTTGCGCGCCCCGTAAGCCATGACCCTTCCTCCCTTTACCTCAAAGGCAGGAGAGGGGGAGGGGCATAACCCCAAAAAGTTTACCTTTTGCCACGCGGCTGGGTCTTCTCGGTTTTCTCCGTTTTGTACGATGTAAGATTTTACACAACAGCATCACCGACTCTCACGTTCAGGAGTTGTTGACAATGATGCTGGCATTTAAAACGCGAGCGTCATCAAATTTGTTGTGGCGTGGGGATGGAGACCAGGCTTTCTCAAAGCAGCTTTTCTCGTGGGATTGCATTTGACAAAATATCGTTCATTTCAGTCAAATATTGAGTGATAGCAGACAAACATCATATGCGGGTCGTTTGCGGCAGGACCCCTCCAGCAAAGCGAATAATCGCTCTTTTGTTTTTGGTGCATAATTTTGGGGCATTCCTTTCTAGCATCATGTGCTGCTGTAAACCTTTGGGTGTGGTCGTTAAGAGTTGATGCCCACCGCACTATTTTTACCGCTGCGTGGTCAAGGTGGAGTGGCTCCCTATTCAGCTGGAGGAGGGTGTCAGCCCTTTCCCGCCCCTTGTGCCGTCCAAACATCCTACTGAGCTGCATTAGTGATATCCTGGCATGGGTCAGTCTGATTTCCAGTTGGGGTTGTTATGGTCAGCAAACACATTCGTTTCGCATTACATAACTTGAGCGCATTGGTCATTGAGTCAGCTTGTTCAGTATGTTCTATCGCACTTGTTCAGCAATGGCTCCCATAAAAGGCTTGACCCGTTCTTAACAAATGCCTCAAAGCGTCACTGGACTTGCACAGCAGGTGTTACTAACCCTGGGGATGAAACTGTGTACTTTTAGCCGATTTCCCTGCCTGGTGCGGTTTTCGATGGTATGTTTCAAGGTCTGGTGACATGATTTTCCCGGTATTTTTAAGTTTGCTGCTATTTTAGATGCTTACCTTTCTAGCCATGTTGTAGCGAGACAGGTATATTCTAGCCAAGGACGTAGCTAGGGGAGTGGAGGGCCCGACGCCCAAGAGGGCCTGGGCGCCTTGGTCCTTTGGTACGTCACAAAGTTTGCACGGTTCAGGAAGTGAACAAAGTGGCAACCCTAGCAAAATGCAATATTTTGGTATCTATTTAATGATACTGGCATTAGGAAATTTTCATTAGCGAACTTGGGGACATATGGGTTCTGTGGGTCCACCCTTTTCATGGAACGTCGTAGACCCGGAATTACATTTCTGAAGTATTGAGTGATGTAACCGCATGTCATCCACCCCCAAAATAAGGCTCCGTCCATGGAAGCAGGGTTGGGCATGTTGTACCGTTGGTGAACAGCGGACGGCAAAATGTGTGGGCCTCAGCACACTATTTGAAATAACCACCACCAGAAATAAGACGTCCTCCTTATGTGAGGTGCCCAGGGCCAGTTTCGAGTTGATGACGTTTATGTAGATCACTGAGCCTTCTGTATTTCATTTAACGACCTCGATGGTCTGGAGTAATAGGTTCCACCCCAGGGGGGGCAGAACGATGGGCTTCGCCAGCTTTTGCCGAATTCGCATGACGTCTAGGGTGTTGTAAGGCGGAAAGCTGTCTTCAAAACTCTGATATTCTCCATGCTTCCAGCTTTTGATCTTGCAGAGGCCTACAGCTTTTGATCCGATAACCATGACATTACTCTGACCTGCCAAAGGTCAGTGATCTTACAAGGTGCATCTTATGTTTCATACCAAAAGATTAGCTATTACATTGCCTACAACTGCAGGAAATATTGCGCCAATACCCTCCACCGTTTGGAAGTTATTTGGGAAAATTATCAGAGCGGGCTATTTGACCACCTCAACCAAGCGCGAGTTACCACCTATCGCCCCGCATAACAAAATGAAAAAACAAACATTGGAGATTACAGGAGATATACGGACAGGATATTTGGCCCCATGTAAGAGGCTGTTATAAAATCTAGAGGCTGAAAAACGCTTCCAAAATCATTGTACAAGAGGAAGAACACAAAAGGATTTTAAGTATCTCGACATGGCTTTATTACCTGCGTGACCGCAACCCGGCCTGACCCTGTGTGAAATTCCATGTGATCCTGTATATCCCGGTAATTCCCGCGAGCTTGTACAGCCCGTTACGCCCAGGAGACCCCGTGTTACGCCGCCGTAACTTCACACAGCCCCGTTAGGACGCGCGTGACCGCGTATGGCTCCGTGACGCCTCGAGCGATCCTGTGATCCCGTGATGCCCTGCACGATCTCGTGTGACCCGTGTAAGTCCGTGACCTTGCTTGACGGCCCACCAGGGCTGCTGGCAGCCGGGCGCACCGACGCCAGCTCCGACACGGAGACGGTGCTGTTGCGCGACCTGGACTTCCTGGACCGGCTGACCAACCCGTGCCAGATCGTGCGCACGGGCGGCCCGCTGCCGGCCTCGGGCCGCGACGGGGCGCGCAGCACCGCTGAGCTGGACGTGGTGCTGCGGCTGGCCAGCTCGCTGGTCAGCTCTGTACGTGCAGCCTCGGTGAGCGGGCGGTCGGCGGTGGCAGCGGCAGCGGGCAGCGACGCCGGGGGTAGCGAGCGGGAAGGGAGGTGGAGGACGTTAGGGTACGGCCAGCGGTGTGGTGTGGAGATCCCAACGCCGAGGCACCGGTGTGCAATGCTGATGAAGTTGGTGTCACGAAGCTGCCGAGGCGAGCACTTAACGATGGCAAAATGTTCAAATCGGTCTGACCGAAATTCCAATTTGAATGTCCAAAGTTTCAGCAAAGAATGGCGCGGCAGCTACGACATTCACTAAACGGCATTTTCCACCTGAGTTATAGGAAGTTCTAGGCACCAGGGTGAAACAATGAGTGAGGTGTTCTGGGAGAGGTTGTGATGAACCGGCAGTGGGAACGTAGAGTAGAACGTAGTGGGTTTGGCTCCAGGTCAAATCATGCAGCCAAATTCAAAATCTTCTTGTCTTTTCTGTGCCCTTAGAAAATACTCTTGCGTTTGTTATATTTCTATATATGAGTCTTTCTATTGCTATATTCATTGCTCTTCTATTTCTCTGTAGTGTCTCAAGACAAATGGAAGAGCGATAGTCGCACACCCTCGCACATAAACATTGCTGCGAACAGCTCACAAACATGTATGCTGATTGACAGGGTGTACCCGAATGCAACGGTCTCCACCTTGATAGCCAGCCCCAGATATCGGATATATCCGGCCTACCAGTAAGTCACCAGGACATCATGTGAGCTTTAACGCAGCTTTGAATTTGAGCGAAACTTTTCAGGTGCTCAGGACAGCAAACGTCTTTGAAGCTACTTAGTGTGGACGTCGGATAGCTGTTTTAGACAATTGTCCAGTGAAGTCGTGGAAATTTACAAACTTACACATTGGCTTATTTCTTAATGAACGGTGTAATGACCCGAGTGCGACGGTCTTTTTATTTTTCATATGTTTCACTACATGTATGCTCACGTCGCATCTCTCAGACTGTCTAAAAGCCTTGCAAAACAGCTGGCAGTACCTACAAAGGCCGGCAATAACGTAGATGTCCACCGACTAGCAGCACATCGGGCGGGTGGCCGGGTTTGGTTGTTGGGATGAGGACCTTTGCCGACGTTCTCCTCCGGGCCGCTGCTGACGCTTGGTCAGCACAACTGGCGCCAACAGCGCTGGGCCGGGACGGTCCACCACGTCCGGGGTCTCCATCATCACATTCCCGCTCTCCGGCGGACCGTCAGCCGAGCCGTAGCAATATGTAATCGCGATGATGACGTCATCACTACCGTGGTTTGGAATTGGTGCACCTGCAATATGGTTGTTGCCCGATTTGCTGCCACGCATTTTCGTTCAGATTTTCGAGCCAACGCATGACCTTTATTTTTCGTGAGTTCTCTAGAAAGTAATGATACTTCATCGGTATTGGGTGACAAACTCGATAAGTTGGTTTCCAGGTTAAGTTTTCCCAAGGATTCGAAAAGAATTAGGCCGCGGAAAGAACAAGGCTAAGCAGACTTTGAAACGCTGATGTTTTACGGCAGCGGGATCGACTGGCTGGACCGGCTGCCGCCCGGCACGGTCCGTCCGGTTCGGCGCTGTGACATGACTTGACCCGACGTGACCCGCCCGCCCCGGCAGTGCGACCTGACCTGACCCGATGTGGCCCGGCCACTCCCAGCGTCGGCAGGCGCTGCTCGAGATGTTCCGGGTGTTCCTGTGCGGAGACGGCACACCTGCATTTGATGCGCCAGGGAGATCTCGAAGTCAGCACCACACGTGCGGCAACGAAAGCCTGCGCCTCGTCGGGACGTGTTCTCGTTGAGTGGCGGGTGGTGGTCGACAGCGCCGACAGCCTCAGGAAAAAGGCAATAGCGATGCCCGGGAACAGATAAGTGCAGGGTGCCCAAGAACGGACCTCAGATTCCAAAGGATCGTCGGATAAAATTGTGCGATGGGTCCTGGATACATGGGCGTAGTTCCGCAGAGTGAGTTTGGTGGGTTGCTAAGTGAAAGTGAACGGAACCTGCCGCCAAAGCGCGGTAATAAACACGTTTCTCTCCTATGTTTTGTCCCACGCCCTTCTCAAAGCTGAGTAAGTCTTGAATCGCTGTGAAGGGGCTGAGGCGCCCCATGAACTGAAGATAAAACTGCGTCATTGCCTGATCCCAAATGGTCCCATCAGATTTTTTCTATAAATATTCAGAAATGAAACGAAATGCAGGAAAAATGAATGAAAATTTGGAAATTTAGCCCTGACCCCTTCAGCTTTTTTGGTAACATCGGCCACTAATTCCGGACCCCGTAAAAATAGGATCCAGGACTCATCATAACCTGTACCTGCATGCATCGCTGACCAACCATGCAGGCGAGCGAGAGCTCGCAGCAGAATGATGCTACTCAAAGATTCAAACACGACGAGCCTACCTTTTCTTCGTCCTGAACGGCTATCTGCCGCTAGTTTGGCACAAGTGTGTGTGTCGCAAATGTTGCTTCATTTGGAGAAATTTTCTCCCTTTTGCGGGTTGCGTATCGGCGCCTCATAATTTTCCAGCTTTCTTTGCCCCAAGAAAACGGCAGATCCACCACCTCGTGTGACTCTCGTTCTGAAAACTTCGCAGAGGTTCGCAGCTTTTTATACCGTAATTTGAAAATCTCGCAGGACTGGTGAACTTTTCGTATAATCATGCATGGCGCTTAAGAAAATAGTGACCACGAAAGCCATATCACCTGTCATTGTCCCAGATGGCAAATGCGTTCTTTAGAGTTGAAGGAAATGAGAATGATAACAGAGGAGGATTCGGAATAAAAGCTCAAAGAAGGAAACGGTAAGTGCAAACTTGAAATTGAGCCCAATGAGCTAAGAATGTCATCTTCGCTTTTATACAACTGTTCAGCGGTAGAATGCAACCAATGGGCCATTGGCTAACGTACTGGTAATAATGTGCCGCCAGTTGCAGCTTGATTTGTGTGAAAACCATGCAGAGTTATCTTTTAGAATGCATATGAATGAAACGTTGAATCACGATGTGCGCGTAAGCGCCACGGAAATGTCATTAACTGACTGCACATATAGCTAATGACGCTAAAATTTAATTCGAAAACTAAATCACATTTACCCAGAAAATAATTGGAAGTGAGAGACTTTTTACCACATCAGTCAGCTATACCCTCTCTCAGTCTTGGTGTTCTTGGTGTCTTTTGAGAACGAAGCAAAACAAAAACGCCGCATGTGAGTGAAGCCTGTGCCAAGTCATGCTTATCTTGCAGATATATGCTTTAATAATTATTTTACTAAGTTCAGAGACACTTTAAAAACTATGATCGAGCTGGAATAACCACCAGATGTAATGAATTTCACCAGATGTAATGTTAAATCTCTACGAAATAAAATCTCAAGAAGTGCATTCGGCTTGATTTTTCTGCTGTGAATCTTGAATTTTGGAACGTGCTCATCTTTCCAGTTGTTGAAATGGCCGACAGAAACATGACCCGGCAATATTTGATATATTATCTATCTGACATTATCGAAACAATCGCTGGCGTCATTTGGACCCGTCCAATAGCAATGCATACTAGCAGCGCTTGCATTACCTGAGCACAGATTATAGCGCAGTTGTTACTGAACGGTAAGAGTTGCAAGTTATACTTGTCATGCACATACATACGGGTTTTATGTTCACAGATATCCGTCATATCCCTATAAGCAATTCAAAAAAATAAGTCAACGTGTGAAAGTCACTGTATGGCTTTCCCAAGCATTAAAGGCGTAACGGAGTGTCGGACTAAAGTAACTCCCGTTACACTGTCGGAGCATTGACGGAGTAACAAGCAACAGAGTTGCTGTTCTATTGTAATGGACTAACCAGTAACGAAACTGCCATCTGAAGTAACGAAGTAACGAATACCGGAACTACATTTTTGGTCATGATGCCCACCTAGACCTATAACCATAGAACTCTATGGGATCCTGTACCCACTCTTGGCTTCCAGGCACATGTCTGCCTGCAGGCTTCTTATACTTAAAAAACGGGCCCCTCGGACATGGAGCTCGGTTCCCGAGCCCAAAAAGATATCGTAAATCGAAAAAAGGCCAACTATAGCGAGGAGGTGAGGGCACTCGGTTTAAATAATCCCTTGCTGCGATTTAGCCTTCTACTCTGCCAAATCCTGGCTACGCCACTGAGAGGTCATTTTAGCAGCTTCGTACAGCGTGGAAGGTTAAGTTTGGATGAGACAAATCATTCCCATAAGAGAATTCAAGTCCATGGCCTGATTTGAAACTCATTGTGAAAGTTGTTTGCCGTGGTATGAATATACTATCCAAAAACCGATTAACAAAGTACGAAACGAATATTGGGTTACCAGATGTTGGGTTAACAGACATATCGGTCGACAGAGTCCTCAAAAAGATGCAGCATTCAGTCTCAACCTAGTGGAGCAATTTCATGGCATCTTAAATACGAGGATACTGCAAAACGAATTCAAAAATGAACGCTGAATCATGGATGGTTTGGGATTTAGAAGTGAAGGGTTCGAGGTCAGGATTCATTTATTCGATCAAGCATGTGCCTGATCTGAGCGTTCCAGATCACGCCGAACTGTCTGTAGGAATATGAGGACGTTTAAGTAAATTATTAGATCTGTGAAGGACGACAGATGTAAAAGATGAAGCTCGTTTAACCGCAACTTCCAGTGTTTTATCGTGCTGGCGCATTGGATCAAATGAGTTTAACACCGCATTGAAGGTACGGCGTGTATGTTGCATACCCGTACGTTTCCGCACAGGCTTTGCTTAAAACCCTAAAATCGGTACCAGTGGACCTTTAAACAGACCTCCTAGGCCTGATCCTTTCAAAGGTGTAGGTAGGGGATCGTTCTATTAAGCTCACTACCATCCAGAAAGCCGAGTTGCAATTTACTTTCTTCTCACCTAGCCTCCGGCGAGCGGAAGTTTCTGAACTAGCTGTAGACAGCCGTCACCCGGTGAATGACGATTGTTACACGTATTTCTGTGTTCACGTTGCGATAATGCCATCAGATACCACCTGTGAAAAGTGTGGCGAGAACGCCGCCTATCCGAGGCCTTCCTGCTAAGCTTACCCTCCAACATCTTGTTTTTATGAATACGCTGTGTAAAAAGATCAGGTATGGAAGTACATCACTTCATTTCTTTTTCGCGACATGTTAATGCAACCGCGCTTGGCGTCTAGAAAGCCTAAAAAATGGCAAGCTTGTGTAGGCAGACTTTTTACACGATCTTCCACGGTGTGACATGGGAGACAGCGTATCGTCTCACCACAACAGGATCGAGACGCGCTCGACCGTGTTTGGCTTCACTTGCCAGCCCCAGCTCCAGGGTCCAGCGCAACTTGGAGCCGAGAAGCCTATAGTTTCAGCGCAAAAGCTGGGAAAATATGTTCACATGTACATGGGAGGCACGGGGAGGGATTTTTCCTGCCCACCTTCTTGTTCTCTTAACGGGGCTACACGGGTTTCCCTCCCGAAACAGAATGCAGTCTTGTTCATCTGATTTCAATGAGGCACATAACTAGTGAAGCCACACAACTGCTCGTGAAATCTGCGATCTTGGTAATTATTAGCGCCGAAACGCAGGTGGTCTTCGGTACTTTGTGAAGAAAATGAGAGCTTAAAACAGTGTCCTATGCCCCCAGCCCATCAAATGTATTCGATGCATGATTAAGTGCGTTAGTGAATCATGACAATTTTGAGTTGGAAGCAACATAGCACATCGAGAACACGCGATATTGCTCTACGCCACGCTTGGGATCTATCGCCTCCTTTGACTGAGTTTTCGGTAATAAGCCAAGAATTATATGTCCGTTGCGGAATGCGCCCAATCTCATGTCATGAAGTCAATCAAGGTTACAGGTCAAGGTAAAGTCAGACCACAGTCGCGTTTTCTTCGTCTGAGGCTGTTTGCATTCATTTACGTCACATGACCGGTGGAGTCACTGGGTTGACAACGTCTTTATTATACGGACTTATACGTCACAAACAGGTAGCATCATCGATCCTTTCGGTAAGACACCTGAACCCATGTTGACATCACATGACCTCCAATGTTGAACGGCGGGCGTGCTCGCGTAGTCCGACTGACCCTACCTTTCAAAACAGCCAGCCGGCGCGTGAACTAAGTGAAAACTACCACAGCTTAGCGGGGCGCGATTTGCCGTGCTTATTTCCTGGGCTTAGATTAGAGCCCTTTCGACCAATAATGGCCATTTCATGGTTATAAATGAAGGGAAGTGGATAAGGGCGGGGTAAAACTACATGCACTCGGCATCCCTCCGCCGAAACTTAGCCCGCAGAGGGACCCTTAAACAGGGTGCGTGCTCGGCGCTTCCAGGCGACCCCATGCGAACCTTCGGTTAAACACGCGCCCGGGCGGCTGGTTGAATACCCTGCGCTCTGCTCAAAATCAAATAGCTAGAAACACCGATTCACAGAGTGTATCTGCCTGTAGTGTGAACTCACTGTACTTAAAATTTGAAGCTCTTAGGTCTGATCTTCGGTCGAATTAGGTCAAAAAATGTTGAACTCCAGATTGGTGTCCGAGGTGCCCCCAGATCTTCTCATGCAACTACCGGGAGCCTAAACACCTGTTCTAAGCAAATCCTCACTGTTTTTATGTAAGGCTAGTGAAGTTTGGTCATTACCACCATTTATAGTTATTTAGAGGGTTATGGGTAACCAAAATCCTACGAATTGCTTTATTTTGCATTTGAATAGCGTCAAGCTTACGCCGGGCAGTATGTTCTTAAAAACGATATGGTGATCTGGGCTGTTTTAGGTCATAACCTACCCTCGTCTTAAACAGTCAACGAACCAGTCTGTTGCGGTCCCCGTTACTAATAAATTCGAAATAAACACCAGAAACTATTCCATACTGCAAGCTCTCGAGTAAAAACCAGATTGGCTTAGATCACGATTTGACCCTCATACCTAACCTTAGGTCAATGTCATGTGTTTGCAGTTCTAAATTCAATTGTTTTATGCCTACCAACAATCTCAGAGACGTACGGCTTCGTCTGACACTCCGTTATGCATCAGATTGAACGATTCCCTAGAAATTGCCTTAGCTGACAACCATGGCCTGACTGACCTGCCAAACGTCAGCGGCCTGACAACCATGGCCTGACTGACCTGCCAAACGTCAGTGACCTGACAGATGCATCTCACTGTCCATATCAAAAGACCCGCTATTCAATCCATAATTACTCAGCTTTGGATCCTACAGCTTTGTAGAGGTTGGCGCGGCTACGCCGCGTTATTCGGAAAAAAAATCTGGAAATTCGGAGGCGGTCAAATTACCGGACCCCCCCACCCACCTCCACTCCTACTCACATCCTAACTGAGCGCGTGTTTACACCGAGCATTACTCAGCCAATTTCCTTGCGATAGGCGCGCGGCCAACATTTTGCGTGTTGGAAGTCGACCCAGTTCCTTGTTTGCAGAGGAAATATAGAATAACCTCATGCCAATGGGCTTAAAGTTGTTGTTACTTTCATCTACGTGCATCATGATGCTGCATATCCATAAGTGTGATCTAATATTCGTTTCAGATTCCTTATTACTGCTAGAACCACTTCCCGCATGTTGGGCACATCATCCCTGCAAATTACGAAAGAAGCGCATAATCTTAGCTTCCAACGACTGAAAGTGTCCTCCCTACAGGCTGGCGGGTCTTCTGCAGAATATCCTCTGCGTCATCACGGAGAGCTTGCCATCCAGGCTGCTTCAGCCTGTGCTGGAGGGTATCTCGGACCTGACGCTGCACAAGTTCCGCGACTGTCCGCGACGGCTGATGCGGTGAGTGCGCGAGGGGCCGCACTGTGGCCGGCTGCTTTTCAGAGGTGAACAGGCGTTCACATCTCTGGTGTAATATTTCGGCAGTGTACATCGTCTGCGCTTGGGGGACTGCTTCTCTAAATCACGACAACAGAAGCTACAGCCTGTTGACATTGCTCAGTTGAGGAGTGTCTAGCCTTTGGGACGTACTTTAAAAACATACTCTGATGAAGCTTCCGGGACTATTTACGTCTGGTTATAGCACTGAGTGGTGCCACTGCAGTACCATCAATTTAACAGAAGCAAACATCTTGATTATTGTCGAGTCCAAATTACGCTGCCAACTCTTTGTAACAGTCCTGCACTTCTTCCTGCCTTGGAAGCTCCAGAGCGTCTCCAGAGTCCGTGGACAACTGCAGTTGTCTCGGACGTCGACGTGATGACAACCGCCGTTGTCATGACGACAGCGCATCTGCTGAGAGACGGTGTCAGCTGTGTTTAGAAGTATTACTTTTCAGCTGTTCATTACCTGCACATTGCGGACATGTGGGCTTAAAAGTCGCACCTTTACTGGTATGAATGACGTCAGTACAATTGAACGTTTGTGATTGGCACGGTCGGCGGCAAAGGCAGTTACCGAGAGACGCATTGGTTGAGGTTTGAACCAGTGTGTGACCATAAGCCATGTGATGCTTCGTTTCTCCAAGCCGAAGCATGCTTCGAAAAAGTCACTTTGCCAGCGCCATAGCCACTTTGCCAACGCCAATCGAAGTTATAGCATAATGTATCCTTGAATTCACAGGATAAGATCGTCATGCCTTACATATATTTTTTCTCAAAAGAATGTTTCCAGCTTCGCAAAACTTATTACACTAGCATTTCGACCAAATAGTGTGTTGCAAACATTAGAACGCTCACTCCGGAAAAGCAAGGCAAATTGGATGCATTACTTTCCTGGCGTTCAGCGCGCTGTTCACTGAGATTTCTCCCGCAGGGGTGTCTACTTCGAAACGAAATTCTGAGCTTTTCATACAAATTTGGAGAAACCTGGTATCACCGGCCAGGTCGGACGCATCTGATGTAACAAAAAGTGAAAATAACAATAATGGTTGCATGCTTCCTTTAACAACGGCGAGACACTGGGGATTATATATACTATGCTAAGACCATAAGGGACTTCTTTATTTTTTCATGACATATTTTCATGAGGTTTTCACCATGCGGTGCCAAATGCTTTAGGACCGCTTTCCTCGAACCAGACTACCTCTGTTCCTGCGCCGCTGGCGGGGTATGTCCCCGTGCAAAACGTAGTTTGAGACCGATACCAAGCTACTGAATGACTCACCCACACCAAACGGCCCGAGCACGTCAATTACTGTTGCAACCCTCCCTTATCCTCCCCTTACTTCTTCGAGGTTGGCTGACTAATCCGTGTGGTATTTCAGGAACTGCCTGGTGTTGGAAAAACACTAGCGACATGCTGTCGCTATCGCTGCAGTACATGCTGGAATCGGAGGCAGGGCAGGCCAACTTCCTGCAGCCGCGTCTCATCCGCCACAACCCGCGGCTGCGAGTCTGACTAGCCAATCAGCGACGGTACCAGCCCGCCGGACCGCCCACTGGACCAACCAGCGCCCTACGGACCACCATCGCCCCCCGGAGCAAGATGACTGAGCCATCTCCCGGCGCCCGGCGCTGCGGCCCGCCGGTCACATGACACCCCTCCCCGGGGCCCGCCGCCAGCCGGCGGGCCGGTCACGTGGCAGGACCCCGGGACGGCCCTCACCGGCCGGCTAGTCACGTGACGCCGGCCCGCGGCCACCGTCTGCCCAGACTCCGGTCACGTGACATGGGCCGGGGGAGAGGGGGTGCCGTCCGCCGGCCGACTGGTCACACGCGACAAACGCCCCGGGCCCGGCCGGCTGGAGAGACCGGCGAGCCGCCGCATCCCGGCGCCCGCGGCGGGCGCGCTGTGCCCCCTGAATACTCCTGGCTGTTGAATGGCGTAACGGCAGCGTGACAGGGCTGTGGGGCTTTTGCTGGATAGCTGCCCTGGGTCGAGGCGGTGTTCATTTGATGATCTGCGGGTTTCATCGAGGCTGGTCGACGAGACTGACATGCAGCGGCAGCATTGTCGGTATTTTTTTCTCTGCACGGCTGCTTGTCAAGGACGTTGGGTACATGAGCGAAACTTGTGGCAAGGCAATTTTCCAGTTGAAGCTGATGTTTATGCGACGTTATCGCTTTGAGGACAAAAATATGTCAATGCTTGGTGGTACCTTCTTAGATTACACATCTGGGGATACACAATCAATTGCATATTACCTGCTCTTGTACGCCTTTTCCCTCTAAGCACGTTACAAACCAATCCCCAGACATCTTTGCAAAGCGATGTTGGTGACGTCCGTGTAAATTGGGGGCTATCGTGCTATTGCACGACCGGGCTGGTATTTTGTAAAACCAGTCAGGACCCTCCGTGCTGCGCTGGCCAGGACAGTAATGCTATTTGTGCTTGTATAGCCCTGGACTTTCTTAGAGCATGGTGTCTGGGTACGAGAGCGTTCTCTGTCAGGTTAAGAGGGCTGAGTTGCAAGTTAACGGTCGGGACCTTACAGCTCATTGCGATTATTCACCCCTGATCCACGGCATCATGGACGTGATATGCAATTGCACGAGCCAAAGGTTCGGTTTTTACTGCAGTTTTCAGGGTAAGCAAAGCTGCACGATACTCGCAAACTATCGTGCAACTTACACGATGCACTGAGAATGACGAAAGCTGTCGGCATTGGTGTCAATCTGGATTGATCTCGTTAGTGCGCCTATAAGAAAAAAAGTTAATCTGTGCCTGTTGCGACATGTCGCACTCACTGTGCTATCTGTTTAGGCTGGGGTTAGCAACCTTCTGGATCATCTAGCTTTGTGTGGTGATATTATCGAATGATTGTGAAAGCATTGCTTCGACGTACGTGCCATCGCGCAATGATGTCATTTGAAACAAAGATAAACGCCAAAAAGCTCCCTCAGGCTGGTGTGAGGAAAGTGACTGGCGTAGCAGCGAAACGCGTGGGAGTCGCTTGAAACGAATTATGTTTGTGTTGGCTTGGAACGTTTTCGAGGAAGGCCAAGATGTTTGACTTCTTTATAGTCTTTGCTTGGTATGTATTTAACTGTTAACCTTCGCTGTTCTTCGCTCAATGTTAATTATGTGAAATGTGTGTAATATATGACGTTTGCAGTGATAAATACAGGACCAGTCTGTAATGCGAAAATCGGTGACATGCCGATCGAGGACAATCGGAACTGAGAGCACGAGCATTTCATGCATCGCTAATTTGAACATGGAGACCACAGACAGATATCAGTTGATGCCCAGAACTCCTAGGTACCGGTAGCTGAAAGGTGTTCCACTTTTGGGGCATGTTTCAAAAGGGCAAGGGCCTGCTGCCGGGAAGTTGGTTGGTTGAAGCTTGAACCAGTGGACCAAATGGGTCACGTGATACTCCCATTCCCAAACCCGAAGTGCGCATCGAAGAGAGGTCACTGTGGTTTACGCCATTGGAAGAAAATAAAGTCATAGTATATTGTAAGGCAGAGGCTTACATTTGACTACTAGCGAGTGTATATATGTTTTGTCCTTTTTATCGTTTTTACTGCATCTCCCTCTTCACTCCTTGCAATTTCTTGAACGTGACTGTGCGCACCCCGACTGGTTGCAAATAAATGAGAAGAAAAACGCTTGTGATCGGTCCAGTGGGCAAGGACCTGTTACCGAGAAGTTTTTGGTTGAAGCTTTAACCAGTACGTCACGTGACCCATGTGATACTCCCATCCCCAAAGCCCAAGTGCGCCTCGAAAAGAGCCACTATAGAATACGCCATCGGGAGAACTCAAACCATAGTACGATGTAAGGAGGCGCTTATATTTGAATAATACCGCGTGTATAATTGTTGCGTCCTGCCATTCTTATTGGTTTCCCCTCTTCATCCCTTGCAATTTCGTACTACTTTTCGTAGCAGCAGGGTCACGATACGTAATGCGGAAAGTCAGCGATAGGTCAGCAGGTCGGGCAAGGCGTCTGAGCGCACAGGCCGCGCCGGAAGGGCAGCTGTGGGTCAGCAGGTCGGGCGAGACGTCTGAGCGCACAGGCCGCGCCGGAAGGGCAGCTGCGGGTCAGCAGGCCGGGCGAGACGTCTGAGCGCACAGGCCGCGCCGGAAGGGCAGCTGCGGGTCAGCAGACCGAGCAAGGCGTCTGAACGCACAGGCCGCGTCGGGGAGGGCAGCTGCGGGATCGGTCGAAAGCAGTTATCGGGGCGAGGACGCCCTGGCAGAAAAAATTAATGGACAATTAGCAGATGATTTGACATTTTGGGTTGACTGGTGTTGGGCTGCAACGGAAACAAGACACTGTGCTTTATCGAACGATATATAGCAAGTGGCAAGTGGGGTGAACACTAACTCCCTTGAGGGTTTTCATGTATGGAGGACGGTGTTATGTATACCCACGATTCTTCATGATCATGTTTTTCCCCTATTCGCATTCTAGTTAAAAAAGAAGAAACATTCAGACAGGGGCGGTGTATCCGAATTTAGGATGGGGGCAAAGACTTAATGAAGGGCCTCCAAACCGATATGCCGCCATATTTCAGTGATGCTTTCTTGTCGGTCGTAAGATCAGCGGCTGACCGTCATGGTAGATCAATGAGTTGTAATGCCTGCCTCAACTCGTCTGCGCCAGGGTGAATAGATTAAAGGGTCGAGTCGCTTCGGCGCTTGCTATTCTCCCCCTTTCTGAGAAGGTCTGCGGCCGGGGTCAGCGGCTACCCAAGATCAGTGGGGGGACCGATCCGAACATTACGACACCTTGAGCTTCTGCCACAAAGTTCTGCCGCCTGGCTGAAATTCTACATCCGGATGGTCGGTCGGTCAGGTTTTACACAGCAAAGCATTGCCTAGCGTATGCTCGGGCCTCAGGAATCTATCCAATTCAGTCGCATTTTTATGTTCTATCTTTGTATAAAGATACCCGAATGGGTTGCATCGGTGGCTTTTACCTCAGACTACCCATACGCGAACCACAGCTTGCTCCTTATACTCTGAACCGGCAACGCGATAGTGTACTTACAGTGAAACGGAGGATTTTGCCTGCGGTCATTTATCTACGCGAGACCAATCGGAAGGGTGTTTTTCGTGCTGTGGTAGGCTACGAGACAACTACCCCGTACCCGCTTGCCTCTATGATCACCAGCCAGAAGACCCTTAGGAAAAATTCGTGACTTGAACCCAGCGCCACCGGATCCAAATCAGCCCCGAGGAGACAGCGTTATGCTGTGACGTAGGTGATATTGCCTCACTGCTGCCGCCCGAACACCGAAATTGGCTTATCGGGGCGCCTGAGGACGAACTCACGCAAAATCTGATCAGTTTGAAGCGTAAGGGCGCATGCCTGATGAACATGGAGCATCGTCAGGTGCGACAGCCGCTTGATACATCGTCTCACGTAGGTACGTTTTCCATGGCCTCAGGGCAGGGAATGAACGCTCTGCTGGGGCTGCCGGCACAGGCACGGCCATTATGAGGCGACACAGACGCACCACTTCACTCAGCATCCCTCCGACGACCTGCCTCTTTGACTCGAGCATCAGGCACAGCTCGGCCACAGTCTTCATGTCTGGCGTCATGAGACCGGCGCTGCGAAGCACTTTCGGCTGTACCGAGAGCAGCTCTGGGTCAACATCGAGTGCGGCAGGTCTCCGCTCAGCAGCCAGCAGCTCCGGAGACCCATGAGTGCCCAGCGACTCTCTCGAAGTCCGTCTGCTCTTTTAGCCTGATCTTTGATGGGAATGTATTTCAGCATCTGTAAAGGTTTCAGCTCAGGCTGGTCGAAGCGAAGCAGCAGGTCAACGGTTATCAGGTCCACTGCCTCACAGATTCGTGAATTGATCGGCCGCCTCGTAGAATTCGTGGTAACAGCCGTCAAACTCCGTGTCACCCACAGCACCCGCGCACTGCTGCAAACGTGTCGGTGGCCTGGTTAGTCTCGCAGCTGCTGGAGGGTCGACATGAGCCTTTATTCCGTGACATTTCCCAGACTTTGTTGAAGAGGTCTGCGAAAGTTTCCTCCCTCGCATGCCTTGCACGATCTTGATGAGTGTCTGCGCACCGAGGAGCACTTCACCAGGAGTCATGAAAGACCTCTGCAGCTGTTTGGCGAAGAGCTCACATGGCGAGAAAAGCTGGATGCACTATGGGCAGTGCAAACACGTCAAACCGCCGCAGCTGAGCCAGGATCCCTCTCATCTGCTTCGTGAATTGGTCACTCCTGTCCTTAGACAGGACATCAAGTGTCCCAACTACCATATCAATGTGGTCCAAGAAGTGCCGGAACGCCTCACATCTCACAGTCCACTGTGTTAGGCACAAAGCCAGAAATTTCTTTGGGCGGCGTGCTCTGACTCCACCGACACCTCCCTCGCCGTCATCCCCGCTCCGGATGTGGTCCTGGAATATGTTCTTCCTCTTTGCAGTGTTCAGGCACGTCGACACGTTCCACACCAGGTGCATTGCTTCGGCTTCCAGTGAAACTTCTTTTGCTTCCTCAACAAGCGTTAGGTCCAGCATGGTTGGAACATTGCATGAATATGGACTTGGGCTATCCTGAAAAAGCCTTGCCTGCACTCCAGACCTTCTGCCAGATGTGTTGTTGGCACCATCAAGGCAATTGCCCCCCAACAGGTCCTTGTCACCAAGTAATCTGACCATGGCATCCTCCACAACACCAAACAAAGCCGCTGAAGCAAACGGGCAGCTGCTCAGTAGCTGATATGTCGGGGGTGCTGTCCGCGATCAAGGAAAAGAAATGCGCTTCTTTCAACTCCTGAAGTAACTCTCGCTGTAGCATCACCGCCATGATCCAGTAACTCATTTTGAATCTTGTGAGTCGGGAAACTTGTCTTGCGGTTAAGCCAGGAGCTCATCTCAGGGCTAGGTGACACTGCGCACTTGGAGGAGCCCCTTCGGGTTACCACCGTTGTGAAAACGCGCCCTGAGAGCCATACCGCGCCGAGCCAAGCCTCACAGTTTACAGATGACTTCAGAGAAGGCTCTCCGGTTGGCGGCCTGCTCTCCTTCGACAGCCCTTGCAGTGGCGGGGGCCATTGGTTGCGAAGCCGCCAGCACCGTCTTGTCCACACAGAAACGACGAGACACCGACTCGACATGGCCATGCACCTTTGTGAGAAGCTTCTTCTCAGTTTCGGAATCAGTCAAAAAACGTTTTTTTGAAGTGTCTTCGCCTTACCAATCCCTTCGACTCCGTGGAGACACAGGAAGAACACACAGGATGCATGAAAAATTTTCGCTCCAGGCAGGCCGAAATCGCTCTTCTCCGAATCCGGTGATCGGGTATAGGTGTGGAGTTCCAGGACTACCTGAACGGAGAAAAGTGGTTCATGGGCCTGACCAAAGTAGCAAACTTCTTCACGGCTGCTTGCGAGTGAGCGTTGTCAGTCGCATTATCGGTAAACATGCGCTGGCGGTGCTGGCGACCAGAAACAGGCATGACTCTCTCTTTGTGCTTGTTTACGACGCGATTAGTTTTCGCACTCCCTTTGATTTTACGACGCTCGACCAACCATGGTGCATGACACCTCTGGCGACAGAATTTGGACCAATCAACGACTGGCCACGACGTGGCTTAAGCTGTACAGGTGAGGCAAGGGGTCTCCTTTATGTTCAATCCGCTGAGCCCCCCGGTGAACGCATTCATCGGCATGATGATGACAAATGTAGAAAGCTGGGGACCTCGAAACAAAGTGGATCAAATCTGGTGATTTTTAGGGTAGCTTTTCACCGGAAGCCTTTTATCAAGCTGTGCGCCGCCCCACCCTTTCTTACCAAGACTTTGGCCTCTTTCCTGGTGTAAGATGGGGCTTATGGAACCTGGGATAGGCTCTCCGCGGGCTGAAGTGTTAAGATAGGAGTTTACGGCGGGCCCTTTCCAGACCTGATGGGGCCCCTTCTGTGCTCACGTTGGGCCCCAGCCAGACCTGACACTGACCCATTTTAAGCTTGCGATGGGCCCGTCCTGATCAGAGACGGGTCCTTTTGAGTCTGCAATGGCTCTTTTCAAACCGGAAAGGGCCCTTCCCGTGCCTGAAATTACTATAGGGGTGTTCTGTCTTGAAATTGAGCGTTTCTGGGCCCGAACTGGGCCCTCTACGCTTCCTTTTATGACACACAATAAACGGATGTCTGCCACAAATCCGCCGGAAGCCCCATTGGCCCAACTGACATCTGGGGAAAAGACAGTTTTTGGCCCTTACCGTGGGACAGTTCGTCCCGCGAATACACGACCACTGGCTTTCTGAATCTACGATGGGCCCATTCCAGACTATGGATGACTAGACCAGACCAGGCTAGACCAGACCAGACTTCTGTGCCTGGAAATAACATGAGTATTTTCCGGCGAAATATTGCCCACCGAACAACGGCGCTGCATGCATCCTCAGACGCACTTGAAATGTAGTCAAGACCACTTATGTCGCAATATGGATCGGACCTGGTCCGCCCACGGACGCCGCTTTAGCGAGCGGCTGCAGTTTGGCGATGCTCTCACAGCGGTCACCCGCCACCATCTCCTAACGCCACTGCCCGCCAAGTGTCCAGCGCAAGGAATTGTTTCGCCAGGTTGATGATTTGTAGGCGTGCATGCCTTCACGGATCATCCCGGACGACGCGCGGCCGGGCTGTGGGGCCGACGTCCGGCTAAGACGCGGCAGGCGCTGTGGCACCAGTGCGCCGCCCCCACACGACCGGGGCGGTGGCCGCGCCGGTGCCGGCGTATCCCAGACCGCCTCAGGTCAGGCGTCGCGTTCCGGCTTGGCTCCGGGTGGGCGGCAGCCTCAACGATGGCTCTGTGCGTGATCGTGAGTGCGTCATCCGCGGGCCGCATCGAATGGGAGGCCGACTCCAGTGGGAGGCCGACTCCAGCGGGGGGCGGACTCCAGCAGGGGGCGGACTCCAGTGGCAGGCCGACTCCGGGGGGGGGTCGGACTCCAGTGGGGGCGGACTCCAGTGAGAGGCCGACTCCAGTGGGGGACCAACTCCAGCGGGGGCGGACTCCAGTGGGGGGGGGGGGCGGACTCCAGCGCGGGGCGGACTCTAGTGGGACGCCGACTCCAGCGGGGGGCAGACTCCAGCGGTTGGGGGGCGGACTCCAGTGTGGGGGGGGCCGATTCCAGTGGAAGGCTGACTCCAGCGGGGGGCGGACTTCAGTGGGAGGCGGTTCCAATGAGAGGCCGACTCCAGTGGGGGGCGGCTCCAATGAGAGGCTGATTCCAGTGGGAGGCAGTCTCCAGTGGGAGGCCAACTCCAATGGGGGACCGACTCCAATGGGAGGCCGACTCCAATGGCGGACCGACTCCAGTGGGGGGGGGGGGGCGACTCCAGTGGACACTGACGACGTTCCACGCAGCGACTCACACTGGCATCGTTCACCATCTTTCTCCAACTTGCGTGCCCTGTTTAATGTATGACCGCCTGCACACATGTGCCCCTCGTACGTATACTGCACTTACCCGCATCATTTTCCCATCCCATTCTCCAACTTTTATCGGCTTTGACTGGGTGCGCTCGCACCTGTCTGGTCGTGCGGTGTTCCAGTCCCATCCTCCCAGTGTTATCATAAAGAGCCTGCTGCGCTACATCTGTCACAGGTGTTTGACAGCTCATCCGTCTCGGTCCTCATGGTTTCCCGCAGCACCCGCTCCCAAATCTGGAGGTTGTATGTTCGAAATACTTGCCGAAGTGATAATACCTTCGTTTTTGACCTGTCCGTACCACTGGTGGGGTGAACGAGAGCGAGTGAAAGGATCAAGAAAATGTTGAACGGAAATGTATCCCGCCCTCTTTCAGCAAATCACGGGCATCTTAAAAGCATCATCGAGAAGTTGTGGAATATGTCAGCCCACCGGCGTAGTTTCGCTAAATGCGTGGGGGCTGAGCAGTGGAAAAATTGAGAAACCTGTCCCAAAATGTGCCAACAAACAGAGTTCTCCAACTCCAAGAACATGGCCACTTCCTTCTCAAGGTATGGGGCTGAAGCCCAAATTGGAGGGGGGTGAAACCCTCTCGCCTGAGTAAAAAGTACACCCATGTGTGAGCCGTCCCTTCTGGTACTGGTGTCACACGGAGAAGGAAAATTTCACCGAGGGTGATGATCAGACTATCTTATCATCGTTGGGGGTATCAATGGATGTATCATGGTTGAAGCATAGCCTCCTCGGCTCCATCTTGGCGTGATAGAAATGTGAATATATGAGGGGTAATTAAGTGTGACATGTCCTCAATTGTACATAAAATACCTTAATTTGTGTTTTTTGTGCGCCGTTGCAGTCCTACTAGTCGCAACAGTTATCATATTGGCATTCATCACTGATAATTATTTGAAACCAGGCTGAGAAAAATTTGCTCTCATGGTCCGTTTAGTTGAAGCTAGACAGACATCTGCAAGGGGCAATAATGACGCTAGAAATAGCGTATTTAAGGAGAGTATCTCATCTGTTTGTGGTCAGCAATACCAGTTTTCTCGAAATTCTTTTGAATAGCTCCGGATTACGATTTGATGTAGCCGCTTCGATGGAAGGATGTCACTGAACTTCCCGCTCATCATCGTGAAAGTAATGTTTCGCATTTCCTTTGATTCATCCAACGCATGAGTGGTGTTATGTTCACAATAGGCCATTTGCCCAAAATACTTGTACACTAAACGCTATGTGAGCTTGAGACACCGTATGTAGAAAAATGCATACGGGTATGAGGTCGATCACTATGATTGTCCTTATTTATTTAAAATCTTGTGGAACGTTAGACGCTCAGTGAGTGATGGTGTGATGATTGGCCTCATTTCTGTATGTGTGGGGCCAATCGTCATCACCGTCATCAATTATCATCAAATTTATACTAATTCAGGGAAACGCGGTGCCGAGTTCAGAGTTATTACGCCAATGGTAATTGACATTCAACATGTAAACCAGAACGTACTGGTTTAAGAACATCACCAAACAAACATCGCTTATATTGCCATACTCGACGTATCAAATAGCGTTTAAGATCTAAGCACGTCTCAACACTCGAGTACATACTGTTATTGTCAAAACAATCAATGTTTGCTGGATAGAATCATTTAACCATTGCCTCCTGGTATCTTGAAGGTTCAAAGCTCTTAGCATCACAACTTGAAACCCATAACGCCGAGAAATCAGGAGTGCATGGCCTACTCTTGTTTACATCAAGTGAAACGTCATTCTGTGGCTTTGACTTCTTCCCGTTTAGTGTTTAGTATGATTCCTTTAAAGGTGTACTTTGGCTTTGGAGCACATTGTTTGTTGGAATGCTCAGTTTGTTGCAAAGCTGATATGCACCAGCATATTGATTTTGTCGTTGCCCAGCGATCTATTACGTGGTCCAGTGACACATGTTTAAACTTCTACCATCACGCTTCTTTTTTAAATGGCCCATCCGCCACTGTGCTACGCACAAATTTTCATTTGTTATTACGTCATACGGTCCCATAAAGGCCAGAATGCATTCTGACCAGAATACTTCAGGCGTACCAAGGGTCTGGTTGTTGGCAATTGCTGGTAGCTTTTTTCCTTATCCTGGCAACTTTCATCCCCAAAATTGAACGAGATCGACGTGAAATACATGAGTACAGTCGCGGGTTCTACGGTGAATAGCTGACTTAAATGTCTTGCAAGCGCCAAGAGAGCCTATCCCAAAAACGAAATTTGACGTTCCTAAAAAGGAAAGCGGCTTAGTGCTGCACGGAACGCTGGATGAATGAACTGATGTTCGAGCCAAACATCAGTAGTGAATTCAGAATTGTCTGCAGATCCCACTAGATTTGTCAGTTGTTTTTTTTTTTAACAGTGAGCCACACATTTTACAGCTTATCAACATTCAGGAGGTTAACAAGGAGCAATCGTTAGCCATTACTGCGATGCAGTGCACATCTAAGGATTAGAAAACGCATAAAAATGTGTGTACATGCAAACAAATTCTAGTAAACAGCCATCACGCGTCACGCTTTATTCAAACATGCAAGCGAGCTCAAGTAAACAGGCATCACGCATTGCGCATCCATTATGCATGCCAATGACTTAAGTTAAACAGGTGTCGCGCATCACGTGGTATGCATCACACATGCAAACGATCTTAACCTAGCACGCATCACACATCAAGGCACTTATCGCATTCGCATAATCGGCCATGATGAGCCCTGTCCGTTAAGGTGTGCCCCGACTTTTTACAAAAAGATATTTCTGTATTTTCCCGTTTGGATGGTCCTGCGCTCTGTAGATGACTTCAGGTCTAAAAGGGGGGCAAAATCTTTGAAACCCAGAGTTGCATTGATGACAGCTATTGCACCCCCCCCCCCCCCCAAACACTCGGCTTACAGATGGAGGATTTCACCAGAGACTTTCTTAGCTGAGTGTCGTTTTTCCAAGCTGTCCGTATGCGCAGTTTTGATTTTCTAACAATATGTTGGATTTCCGAAGTAAGTGCTCAACTATGCAAGGTAGTGTTAAGAGCTCATCATACGACAGGACGTGTTCCCGACTTCTACCACCTAATCCCCATGCGCTCTAGATTCTTTTACCTCTTCCAACATTCTACCTTAAATTCGCGGGAATATCCATTGCCCAACAGCAAAGTCCATATCATGCTCTTTCTTTCCTGTTCACTACTAGATGAGTTGTTGAGAGCCCCAATAAACATGTTACGAATTACATCATGTTTAGGGGAAATTGGATGTGCACGTTTGCAGTGCATAAATGTACCAGAGTTGGTGGGGCCTGATGAAGAGCTCCGTTTCTGACGTTGTGGGGTTGTTCCTCTTTTCTACCGTTACTTATGTATCCAAACATGGTGCCCCTTTCCGTCCCCTGTTTGCCCCATTGTAAAAGCTAAATTTGGATACTGGTTGTTCACGAACTCTAAAAATTATTCAAGGTTCCGCTGTTCGTGCGTCTATACTCGAGCAAAATCATCGATGTACCTAGCTGAGGAAGCTGGTTTTGATGGGCTAGCGGCCCATTTAGGTAGAATGTTGAAAGTGGTAAAAGATTTAGAGCGCTTCGGAGGGATGGGTGGCAGGAGGCAGGAACACGTGCTGTCCGACGGCCTAATATTAGCGCTGCCTTACATAGATGAGCACTTGCTTCGGAAAATCAAACATATCGTTCACAAATCCAAACTGAGCATACGTATGGTTTGGAAGAACGAAAATAAGCTTGATAAGTATGTAGTGAAATCTTCCATTTCGAAGCCCAAGTGCTCGGGCGGCAATGGGTGTTCTCTATGCAAGTCTGGGTTTCAAGGGCTTTGCACGCAAAGAAACCTGGTTTACGAAATGAAGTGTAAACTGTGTGAAAAGCATGGGAGGGACAGGGAGCACATGTGCCCTATTCGTTTGAAATGTAACAAACGCCTGTGAGACGCTAAAAACAAAACAGGGAATATCTCTCTTAGTCGCCAGTTTCTGGTAAAATATGCTCAGCCTGAAATTCAGGGAGATATGGACCCTGTGCCCCTTTTAGAGCTAACAGTAATTTACAGAGCACAAGACCATCCAGACGGAAAATAAGGGAACATCTTCTTATAAGAACTCGGCGACCACACCTTAACGTACAGGGCTCATCATGGCCGATTATGCGAATGTGATAAGTGCCTTGATGTGTGATGCGTGCTAAGTTAAAATCGTTTACATGTGTGATGCCTGATATGTGATGTGCGACACCTGTTTAATTGATATCGCTTGCACGTATAACTGATGCATGATGCGTGATACCTGTTTACTTGAAATCGCTTGCATGTTTGAATGAAGCGTGATACGTGGTACCTGTTTACCCGAATTCGTTTGCATGCACACGTACTTTTCGCGCATTATGATTGCTGGTTAGACGTGCACTGTACCGTAGTAGTGGCTAGCAACTGCTCCTTGTTTAATCCCTTGAATGCTGGTAACCTGTGATTACTATGGCTCGATGTTAAAAAAAAAACGGAAATCGAGTAGGATCGGCGGGCAATTCTGAATTTACTACTTATTTTCGTTTCGATAAAGACATATTGCCGAAATAACAGCGCGTCTTTCTCTCCGTTCTTCTGTTGGTTTTTTTACGAGGAATAAGGCTATTACTGCTGTGTTATCTGTACGCATGATGTTCCTCGCAAATGCACTTAACAACTTTTATGGGTAGGCATGAATGCCAGTTCTGCTTACTCATTCCGTTTCACGAAAAAGGAGCTTGGGATTTTGATTAAAAATGTAGTTGTCAGTTGTGTAGTTGGTATGTCAGCACCAAGTATTTTGTGCTCCGTCCTCCGCCATGTACTAATACGCTGTCATAATGAATCACCACCAGGTGATATTTGTCTCTCCCTCGTCACTGCACTGATGTTGAAGCCAAAGTGATTCTGCCAAATTATTGACGCACAACTAGGAAATTCTTGTCCAAAGAGAAGATACCGTATAAGGCAGTACAACGCTCTGCACATTCGCACGCTGTCACCATGAAAAACGCAACCAACTGCTTTAAGAGCACGGGGATTCGGGAGGCGTTACACCTTTATGTGTGCCTGTAATCGCTGCCATCACAATTATGTGCACGCATGCAGAAGGAAATGGGTATGGTGGCAATGATATTAGATAATACTTTATGCAATACAATTTTGACTGGTGCCTTTGAGCTGTATGCTGCTCTAAAACAACAGGGATATTTGCGATTTAACGCAAGTATGCCCTCATGCGTGCTATGCAATCCCTACTTTCCGCCACTGCCTTCACGCGTCTGGTATAATCACGCGCGCGTGTTATGTAGTGCCCTGCCGTTCCTCGTTAGATGCATGGTACCTTTTTGTCTCTTCTGGCGCCACAATTCTCCTGGGAATCTCATTGAGGACATGCAAGCCTGCTGAACAGAGAATGAGGCAATCGAACACAGAGTATGCCCGGCGGGGAGGCGGAAGCTCACGGTTCCAGGAGAGAACACGGGAGCCGACTGCCCCAGGTGAGGAGGGGGCGGCGGCGTGTCGCGCGCAGGCCGTCTGCGGTGCCGATGGAGGCGGCGCTGGACACGTATAAGACGCCGCCGCACTGCCGACACTGCACTAGTGGTCAGCGTCGCCGACACAGCTCTGAGATGAGCAGATGGAGCGCAGCCGAGCAGCGGCCGGCCGTCCCGCCGCTCTTCACCCTGCTCATAGGTACGGACGCTGCCGCTGCTTGTGCGGCGGCTCGCAAGCCAGACCAACGTCTGACGCCGTTAGCTAGGCACGGCGAGGCTTTCAGGAATGTTTGTGCTTGGTTAGTTAGGTTGCTCTGCCTAGGACTGCATTGCCAACTTAGCGTTCGAGCTGGTTTAAGAGAAAATGGCGTTTGGGACGGAATTAGGTGTAGTGCACAACTTTTGGACAGTGCTGCTTCTTACACTCTTAAAATGTCTGCTGACGTTGTTTTAACAGTTGGAAACATTTTACCCTTTCTGACACTTTTTGTTCTACAAATTTGACCCTATGTCAACAGAAAAAAACTCAATATAAAGCTAGCGTGATGACAGGGTCTTTGTAACGCCGCGAGCAGAAGAGATTTCGCCTAGGAGATTGCTAAATTATGTCAAGGGGTCTTTTCCAGTCAAGGGGCCCCTCCCCTTCGTTTAAGGAATTTGTGTGGATTTTGGGAGCAATTTCAGACTTCTAGTCCTGTTTACGCGCCTCGGGAGCCAATATTTGTTTTCAAAACCTTCCGGGTATCTAAAACTATCAATAAGTACCGAGGCCTTTGCGCGCCCCGTAAGCCATGACCCTTCCTCCCTTTACCTCAAAGGCAGGGAGGGGGGAGGGGCATAACCCCAAAAAGTTTACCTTTTGCCACGCGGCTGGGTCTTCTCGGTTTTCTCCGTTTTGTACGATGTAAGATTTTACAAACAGCATCACCGACTCTCACGTTCAGGAGTTGTTGACAATGATGCTGGCATTTAAAACGCGAGCGTCATCAAATTGTTGTGGCGTGGGGATGGAGACCAGGCTTTCTCAAAGCAGCTTTTCTCGTGGGATTGCATTTGACAAAATATCGTTCATTTCAGTCAAATATTGAGTGATAGCAGACAAACATCATATGCGGGTCGTTTGCGGCAGGACCCCTCCAGCAAAGCGAATAATCGCTCTTTTGTTTTTGGTGCATAATTTTGGGGCATTCCTTTCTAGCATCATGTGCTGCTGTAAACCTTTGGGTGTGGTCGTTAAGAGTTGATGCCCACCGCACTATTTTTACCGCTGCGTGGTCAAGGTGGAGTGGCTCCCTATTCAGCTGGAGGAGGGTGTCAGCCCTTTCCCGCCCCTTGTGCCGTCCAAACATCCTAACTGAGCTGCATTAGTGATATCCTGGCATGGGTCAGTCTGATTCCAGTGGGGTGGTTATGGTCAGCAAACACATTCGTTTCGCATTACATAACTTGAGCGCATTGGTCATTGAGTCAGCTTGTTCAGTATGTTCTATCGCACTTGTTCAGCAATGGCTCCCATAAAAGGCTTGACCCGTTCTTAACAAATGCCTCAAAGCGTCACTGGACTTGCACAGCAGGTGTTACTAACCCTGGGGATGAAACTGTGTACTTTTAGCCGATTTCCCTGCCTGGTGCGGTTTTCGATGGTATGTTTCAAGGTCTGGTGACATGATTTTCCCGGTATTTTTAAGTTTGCTGCTATTTTAGGATGCTTACCTTTCTAGCCATGTTGTAGCGACAGGTATTCTAGCCAGGACGTAGCTAGGGGAGTGGAGGGCCCGACGCCCAAGAGGGCCGGGCGCCTTGGGTCCTTGGTAGTCACAAAGTTGCACGTTTCAGGAAGTGAACAAAGTGGCAACCTCGCAAAATG
>NW_023596512.1:0-24533 GCF_011947565.3 Pollicipes pollicipes
AGTTAATGTTTTATCCAGCGATTTATTCAGCGACGAGTTTTCATTTCTCTGAAAAAGTCTCCAAGTCAACTGTAGCAGGAGAACATCGAAAATGACCCTTATTTTGCAATATCATGTGACCTTCGAGGTCCAAAGCTGTGTTAAAGGACGTGGAACTGGATGTCACCCAAAAATTACCGACCCATTTAAAAACTTTAACCATCAAAATATTTTCAAGCGCATAGCCAGCATCTGTAAAAGTTCTGACCTGTCAAGTTTCTCTTCAAGGTCAAACGCGAGCTCAAAGGACGGGGAACGCTAAATCACCAAAAAATTACCGGCCGACTTGAAGCTTACGAACACCAGAATATTCACCACAGAAAAAACTGTCGTCCGTAAAAAAGTCCTGACCTCTTAAGATCACTGTTCAAGTTCGAACACGGGCTCATAGGACGGGGAACTCGATGTTACCCAAAAATTAGCGGCCGATTTTAAACTTACAAACATTAGAATATTCATCTTAAATATTCACTTTAAAGAAATTACAACATTGACTTGAAGGGCGACCTTGAGCGGTCAGGACTTTTTCACTGACGCTAGCTGTTGCGCTTGTAAATATTTTAATTCCTCTTGTTTTCAAGTCAGCCAATTTATTTTGGGTGATATCGAGTTCCCCGTCCTTGAGCCCGCCTTTGACCTTGAAGGGTGGCCTTGAAAGTTCAGGGCTTTTTGAGGGACGATAGCCTTCTATGGTGAATATTCTGATGCTTGGGGGTCAAAATCGGCCGGTAATTCTTGGGTGATACGGAGATCACCGTCCTTTGAGCCCGCGCTTCACCTTGAAGGATTATGCTTGAGAGGTCAGCACTTTTTGACGAATGCTAATTACTTTTGTGTGAGCATTCTATGTTTACAAGTTCAAAATCGGCCGGTAATTTTTGAATGATATCGAGTTCCTGTCCCTTGACCTGCGTTTGACCTTGAAGGGTGATCATGAGAGGTCAGGTTTTTTGACGGATACTAGTTTTTTGTGATGAATATTTTAAAACTGGCAAGTTTAAAATCGGCCCGTAAATGTTGGATAACATGGAGCTCCCGTCATTTGAGTAGGTCACTTAGAGGTCAGGACTTTTCGATGAACGCTAGCTATTTTTGTGGCGATCATTCTGTGTTTGTAAATTTCGAATCGCCGGTAGTTTTTGTGTGATATCAAGCTCCCAGTCATTTGAGCCCGCGTTTGACCTTGAAGGGTGACCTTGAGAAGTCAGAGCTTTTTGACAGACTGTAGCTCTTGTGCTTATAAATATTTTTGTGCTTGTAGTTTTCAAATCGGCCGGTAATTTTTGGGTGATATCGGGTTACCCGTCCTTTGACCCAGCCTTTGAATTTTTTTTTTTATTTCTCGTGCTACAGTTGACCTTGAAATCTTACTAAACATGGGAACTCGCCGCTGAACAAATCGTGAATAAATCGCTAACTTCACGGAGACCCCTTGCCAAGGCTCTGGCTGCCCGTGGTCTGCAATGCCGTCAGGGTAACAGCAGGCTTGCGAGGTCGCGGTTGTAGCCCCAGACCATTATCATCGGAACAGCACCACCTAGGAAGCCACGTTTTCAAGAGAGATGCACAGCTGGCCCTCTCCCTTATTCAGCTGCCACAGTATTCACATGCGTGGGTATAAATTTCGCTAATCAAAAAGTCAAGGAAGACACGTAAAATGAGTGGGTTGAAAACACGCGACGCTGCTACACACCATGCGAACTTTTGTGTGCCCGCTGCGCATCAACTTGCCTTTTTCAGTCCAGCCTGTTGAGATATACCCCCCCCCGTGCCTGATTCCCAAATTCCGCAACCTCCCCCGCACCCATACCTGTAATACCGGGACAAATCATCCATAACAACGACTCTTAAATGATAACACAAACACGACCAAAAACAACCTGATCATTAAAAAGACCACCACGTGCCAAAAAAGGCATGGCTTTCTCGTCAGATACAACATGAGCTTTCCTTTAAAAACGCCGATTGTGCACATAAGCACGGCCATCATGGAGTAGATGATCATGTGCTGGTTTAGGTCCGGATTGTCATTGATGACACCGACCAGCTGCTCCGCAGTGTAGGTGACGTTGTACCCGGTCTGATTCCGCAGTCGTTCCTCCTGAAAGACGCAAAGCAACGATGGGACAAGCCAAGCATTGCCGACATAAGGCAGCGACTACAAAGAGAAACGCTACGACTGGCGACAGCCCTTCCGTTTAAAACCATGCGCTATCAAACTTGAAAGTAGATCCCAGGCAGGAGAAACAAGCTGAAGACTACTTTCTATCGCATCAGCTGTTCCTCCTTGCGCAAAGGCTCAGCGCTGTTGCTGCGCGGCGCCGGCGGGCGCAATGATGCCTCAGCAGTCAGTCAGTATACGCACCATGAGTCCGTCGCAATGATGACTCAGCAGTCAGTCAGTATACGCACCATGAGTCCGTCGCAATGATGCCTCAGCAGTCAGTCAGTATACGCACCATGAGTCCGTCGCAATGATGACTCAGCAGTCAGTCAGTATACGCACCATGAGTCCGTCGCAATGATGACTCAGCAGTCAGTCAGTATACGCACATGAGTCCGTCGCAATGATGCCTCAGCAGTCAGTCAGTATACGCACCATGAGTCCGTCGCAATGATGCCTCAGCAGTCAGTCATATACGCACCATGAGTCCGTCGCAATGATGACTCAGCAGTCAGTCAGTATACGCACCATGAGTCCGTCGCAATGATGCCTCAGCAGTCAGTCAGTATACGCACCATGAGTCCGTCGCAATGATGCCTCAGCAGTCAGTCAGTATACGCACCATGAGTCCGTCGCCGCTGTCCAGCCAGTACTGAAGGTAAACGCCGATGGCCGTACGGCTGAGGCTGAAGAGGACGATCAGCAGCACGACTAACATCATGGCGGTCAAGCCGGCCGGCTTCACGTACAGGTACAGCAGGCTGAAGAAGCTCAGTTTGGGCACAAAGCTCTCCTCCCCCGTCAGACGTTTCTCGATCTTTTCCCCTTCTGGCGGGCACACAGCGGGCGGCGGTACAGCAGGTGAAGTCCGAGCAAGAGGCGCGCGGCCACCGTCACACTCCTCGGGCCCATCATCTGCTGCCCGACAACACGACGTGCCGGCCCAAACGCTCGCAACACCCGACTAGCGCAATCACCATGCACTCCATTGTCAGTGTAATGTGCGTCTCTTGTACCGTGCCGCCACACAGACCTAATGCCCTCCCCCCCCCCCCCCACACTAATAGAAATACCGGCCGCGCAAACCCTGCAAAATCCCGTTACTGAAATACAGCCGATATTCGGCCAGCGTGCACCAGCACCCACGCACCCTCCTCGGCGGTGCCGCCGGTTGACAGGTGTTCATTTCCGGTTGTCAGGTGTTCACTCGGCTTCTGGTGAGCCGACGTGGTCGTGTCGTAGCTGACCAGCTTGAAGTACTCCCCGCGACGCTCCATAAGCTCAGCGTGCGTGCCTCGCTCCACCAGACGGCCCTCCTTCATCATCAGCACCTCGTCACACTGCGACAAGTACTGATGGCAGACAGAAGCAGATATCGTCTCACTGGCTGGGGCGAAGTTTCGCAAAATGAACTGATGGCTTAACAGTAAAAAATGGCAAAACCTTCCTCGAAATAATCAGCAAACTGATTTCGTCCCGATTTGACCCATTTTCTTATCAGACTTGGAGGGGCTCAAGCCCAAGCCGGTCCGCACACCCCAACCCCAACTGAAAGCTACACCCCGGAATATATGGTTCAACAGTGCATATAAACTGAGAAACTCCGCACATGCACACCAATATCATACACTGGGCGTATTTTGGATGACCAGCAAGTACGCCTGGGAGATGGTGCCTCGATGAAGGAGATCGTTAAATCGGATGAAGCTAACCTACCCCGCATTTTGCTGAATTAACTATCCCATTTATGCGTTCACGTCTCATGTATGAAGCATGTCTTTGCTCATCGACCCGTGATATGTCCTGATACAACTGTCCAAAAGTAGGTGTCTGACACAACTACACGTCTGTATCTCTCACCAATGAAAAAGGCTTCTGAACGCAGATGCATTACGAACGCACGTCCGTTACAACACGTTACAAATGCGTGTGTCCTCTGAACTGAGCCACACGCATTTGGGGTAAATATTTCATCGAATGAGTCACTTCCAATTGGCAATCAATATCTTTCAATCCAGTATCAGCATGTTGTGGAAAAAAACATCCGAGGGTGGCACAGTGGCGCAATCGATGCACCTCAAAACACCAAATATAATCATCACCATCGGAAGGTGCGTTCACAGCGGTGAGCTGAAAAGCTCTAAAGAACGTCTCAGGAAAAATTTGATTTGTGGTACCATGAAGGTTACAGTTGTGGTCTACAAGTTCGCTTATTCAATCACAAGTGTTGCAAGTACGGTTGGGCACATCTTTTTCCGACATGCAAAACGCATTGGTACGGAGACGCTAGTCTAGGTTGTAACTTCGAAATCCATCGTGGACGCAGCTGTCCACCGCACACCCACCCGAACCACAACACGACTGATATCAATGTCCGTCAAATTAGCTTCGCATCCGTGTGCAACTTCAGCATCGGGTCCTGATTTCCACAGCAGTCTTCGCAGGTCAAACACATTTAGTTATTCACGAATCTGCAATCACTTTTCTCTAAGTCACTAATCACTACGTCTAAGTCAAATAGTCATTGTGTGACTTTGTAGTTACACTTCCCCGAAAGAAATCCGAAAAATAAGAAATCAAATAAAATGGGTGTGGTATAATGATGTGATAAAATGCCACCATTTTATAATCTCGTGATGTTCAATTTCGACACACCTCACAACATTAATCGTCAAGGTCAAACTTCAAGGCCATATCAAAATGGATAACCTGAAATTATTTGCTCCTGAATAGGGTCTAGGAAAAAGGGTGTTATATTGATACTTGTAATGCCCTATTGCATCGCATCTGCAAAAATAACATCAAGGTTACACACAGGGGGCGCCTAGATAATGAGAGAGAGAGAGAGAGAGAGAGAGAGAGAGAGAGAGAGAGAGAGAGATGAGAGAGAGAGAGAGAGAGAGAGAGAGAGAGAGGAGAGAGAGAGGGAGAGAGGGAGACAGAGAGGAGGGAGAGAGAGGGAGAGGGAGAGAGAGAGAGAGAGAGTAGCGAGAGACAGAGACAGAGACAGAGAGAGGAGAGAGAGAGAGGAGCGAGAAGAGAGATATATAGATATTGAGATATATATATATATATATGATAGATGCTACATATAGATATGTATAGAGAGGTATGTATATATATATATATATATATAATATAGATATCTATAATATATATATATAATCTATACATATATATATTATATATTATAATATATATATATATATATATATATATATATATATATAATATACAATAGTCGACGAAGGGAACATTATGATCATCATATGATGCCCATTTTATGACATTTCTGAAGTGAACAAGTAAGTGCATGAGTACCGCGTTTTGCATGATTTTGACCTCTAACCTTCAGACCTAGTTTGTTTGTGCGAGAAAAGCCGATACCACATGCATCAGGATGATATCCGTTCTATGCCGTTTCTTGAATAAACGAATATGCGTTGGGCTACCGCTCTTTAATGGCCTTGAACTTAAGTCTGATTTTTTCTTGCGACGAAGGTGGGCATCACGAGCATTGCTATAGTACCCATTTCGTTATATTTCTTTGGTTTACGAATAAATGTCATGGCACCACTGCGCATGGTACCGCTGTGTGCAACCTGGACCTCTGACCTTGAGTGAGTGTTGCAGGTGTGACGAAAACGGACATCTAGAACGTCACTTTGACACCTCTTTTGTAGTATTTGTTGAAAAGAGATAGTAAGGTACCACGCTTTGTGTGACCATGATCTTTGACGTTTAAGTATGGGTTTTACGGATGTGATAAATGGGGCATCACGAGCATCAATACTAGATCCTTTTTCTACGTGTTCTACTAGAGCAAAGAAATGTCAAAGTACCCAATTATATGTGACTTTGACCTTTGACCTTGAGGGTGGGGTTTTACACGTGTGACAAACTGGACATCAGGAGTATAAATATGACATCCATTTTACTATTAATTTGATAAGCAACGGAAGCCAGTGTATCCAAGCTTTGGTCTTTTTCGAAAGTCTCGAAACGAATAGCGGAATGGCGAGCCCTTCTGAATTCACCCTTCTGCTAAATAACTTAGTGGGTTTTACCTGACCAGACTGCTGTCAGTGATCTCAGAAATAGAAATTCCATGCTTATTTCGAATACGAATACGACGCCCTCTTGACGGACATACGATATCAGCAGGCCAGAAACACCAAACAACAAACACGGCTGCTACCGCGGCCCACCTAGGGCGGGGCGCGGCCTATCTTGCCGAGACAGACCGCCACAAAACAGCAAACACTCGGCCAGCCGACGACACGAGCCGGCCTGGGGTACCGACTCCACTGGGACCACCGGGGCGGCCGCCTCCGACGGCTGTGGGAACGGCCGCACCGCCCACCTAACGCCCGCTGGCCCGTGACTGCTTCGCCACACCGGGACAGACACTGAGGGAGAATATCTCATTTCCAGGTCTGCCGCCAGCTCTCATCAGCCCTCCTATCCACACTGGACTGAGCACACAAACCCCCGGATCCCAGCACCCTCGACCTTACCTGCACACCCCTGACCCCAATTGCACGCCGCTGGCCCCAACTGTATGTCTCCGGCCCAACTGTACGCCTCTGACCTTACCTGCACGCCTCTGACCCCACCTGCACGCCTCTGATCTCATCTGCACGCCTCTGATCCCATCTGCACGCCTATAGCCCCACCTACACCCGTCTGACCCCACCTTTACGTCTCTTACCCCACCTGCACGCCTGTGACCCCACTCCAACCCCTCTGGCCCCACCTGCGCGCCGTGAGAGACGAGTAGCACCGTCTTGCCGCTGAGGTGTCCGCGGATGCAGTGGTTGAAGATATGCTCGCCAACTTACTATCGACAGCGCTGAGCGGGTCGTCGAGGAGGTAGATGTCGGCGGCGGCGTACACGGCGCGCGCCATGTTGATGCGCTGCTTCTGGCCCCACTGTCAACAGGTGTTACCGTGGCGACATCCGTGGAGACAGCCGGATGTAACGGCGGGAAAAATCGGACAAAACATTTGCTCTCCAATGGAGAAGCCATTGATAGCAAGCAGGACACTGGTACGCCTCTGGCCGGCTTCTGCCTGTGCAATGCTCTCTCGTCAGACATGGTGCGTTGCCTCAGTTTTGTCTCGACTCAAGACGGTGCCTTGAAGCCTCATCATGTCTGATGGGGATCAACCTGCACACTCTGGATGACCTCCCAGACGTTACTGAAAGTCAGATTCCTTTTTGACTGGTATGAAGACGTCGCTGGTGAGAGTTTTGTCGCTAATGCTAGTGGTGTAGGAAAGGTCACCATATAAGGCGACGTGGACTAGCGGAAAGATCCATGAACAGAACAGCAGTGCCCACCTTTTGGCAGTCACAACCAACGACACAGAAATGTAGCGGAAGATATGAAATATGCCGGAATAGCCATGCCAAAGAGTTACTTGCGGCCAGCGGCGACCTTTTTCATAAATTCACATTTGTGCAATCAATAATTGTATATCTTTCGCGGACTTTCGTAGCCTTACTGCTCTCCATGGGTGTAATTACCGAGGGACAGGTGGGACACGTCCCCGCAATTTTCATTATCATTTTGTTCCCCCGTCATTTTCTCGAAAAAGACCGTTTTTCACGTTTTTGCATTCAAAATCTCATTTTCCATACAGGTTGTCCTTTTCAGATGCCAGGTTGACCGCCCCACCATTATTTGTCCCCTTCCCCCAACACAGAAAGGTGTTTCCACCCCTGCTGGAGTGGAACTAACACGCCGGCCACGCCTCACCTGAGGTTCAGACCACGGTCGCCGATCTCCGAGAGGTCGCCATGCTCCATCATCTCCAGGTCGGTGCGCAGCGCGCACACGTCCAGCACGCGGTTGTAGAGGTCCAAGACGAGTGGCGCACCGAACAAGATGTTCTCGCGCACCGTGCCACAGAAGATCCAGGCCACCTGCGAGACGACCGCCTTGCGGCCCCGACAGCGCAGCGAGCCCTCCTGAGAGCGCAGCTGTCGGCAGGTCCGCCCGTCAGGCGCGGCACGCTTGTGAAGTCCGTGTTTTGCTGATCAATAGACGCTTGTGAAACATGATGATAATGTCGAACAGGGCTGGTGTGGAAACGTCGAAGATCGGGTGCAGCAACTGATCGGAGTTGCTGGTTCGACGGCTCGATTGGAACGCCGCTGAATCACCAGAATCGCGATCTCTGAGCTCACCATACCTTTCCTGACAAATGGAGATCCGATCTCTCCGCTGCCCTGACCTATGGCAACAGATCTGATCTCTCCGCTGCCCTCAACCATGTCAATAAATTTGATCTCTGCGCTGCCCTGACCCATGTCAACAAATCTGAACTCTCCGCTGTCTTGATCCATGTCAACAAACCTGAGCTCCCCGCTGCCCTGACCCATGGCAACATATCTGATCTCTCCGCTGCCCTAAAATATATGAATAAATCTTATAATTCCGCTGTTCTGACCCATGTCAACAGATCTAATAGTTCCGTTGTTCTGGCCCATGTCAACAGATCTGATGGCTCCGCCGCCATCACTCACGTCAACAGATCTGATCTCTCCGCTGCGCTGACCCGTGGCAACAGAACTGTTCTCTCCGCTGCCCTGAATCATGTCAGCAAACTTAATAATTCCGCCCTTCTGACCCATGACCCGTGTTAACGGATCAGATATCTCCGCTGCCCTGGCCCATGATAACAGACCTGACCTCCCCAATGACCTGAGCCCCGTATCAACAGATGTGATCTTCCCACTGACCTGACCCATGATGGCGGCAAGCAGGGATGTCTTGCCGGAGCCCACCGACCCAGCCACGCCCACCAGCCGGCCGTAGTCAATCCGTAGCGATATGTCGCGAAGTGTCACCATGACCTCCGTCTCGACGACGGCGACTTCCTTCGTCTGGTCGCCGTTGGGCGGCGCTGGAGTCGTGGCGCCGTTGGCGGCCAGTGGGTGCGCGCCGTTCGCGGGCACGGCCGTCTCCAGGGTAGCCTTCGTGTCCGGCTGCACGACGGTTGCCTTCATGGACTGCTTCAAGGCCACATGCTGTACCTTGCGCTCTGTGGGGTGGGAGCGCGTGAGAGACGGCTGCCGCGGGAGGGTGTTACCATGACAACAGCCGTAAAGATGGCGACGTTTTGACACGCTGTGTCTGGTGGCACTGCGCGGCGGCGGTGAAAAAGCTTCTGATTTATCTACATGAACGGTGACAAACACTGACAATTCTGCAACCCAACTGGTGACAAAATTGCGAAAATAAAAACAAATTTGAACAGACCAGGATATCTTACACCAGAGCATCCGAGCTAGATGAGATTGAAAGCTTAGTGTTAGTCTGCATTCGCTAACGCTTGCAGCGTGAGCAAGTGTAGAGCACATGTCGAAACGTTGACGTTTCGATGTATGGGCAAGGTGAGCCTAAGATGCTGCCAAACATAGCAGCTTTCATCAGGATAGTTTTTAGCAGGTGCCAGAAACACCCACAAACTACGCTGTATCAGTGCTGACGTCACAAGGCAGCGATGGCAGTGATTTTCCTGTGCATCTCAGATCAGCGCTTTTCACAGATTTGTCAGCCAAGACGCACTTCACGTACTAAACGGTTAAAAAATGCTAGATCATTAGGTTTATTACTAGCCGTAAGAATGGTAGCTGTCTACGACATCTTGCGACCAACGTGATCAGTTTGCTACGCAGCCTTTTAAAGCATTGTGCCATTTGAGACATACAATCTCCATTGCCAGCCACGCGGTAGGACTCAGTGCAAGGCTGTGGGCCGCTGTCGGTTGTGTTCATGTCGTGAGACGCTGACTGGCTAGAAAAACGCAGCTCATCGTCAGTTTATTTAAGGCAATAGGGTTAAAAAGCCATGCCGATCAAGGCGGCCTGTTGTTTGTGGATACCTTGGCCGCAGCCTCAGAGGTAAACGGAGGTCGTTGGAGCGACGCATGTCAAATATTTATCCGGAGCTTCCTGCTGCTGAGAGGAACAGCAGCTTTGAGGTATGAGGCCGACCATCGCTGGTGAAGGCCTCTCGCATTGCCTGTTGCACCTAAAACTTAGCGTATTGATCGGTTGGCAGGCGTGAGATAAAACGGGTTTAGTTGTCATCATGCTGAATTTAAAGCTAACTGACGGTGCTAGAGGTGTTTAAAAATGTCGTTTGCACCTGTTAACACCAATATTGCCTGGGTTTTGCTCGAAATAATTGGAATCACGTTAGGAATTGCGAGTTATGCACCGGCGATAATTACAAGACAACGAAGTCATCAGCGCTTCCAACTGGTTGCACGATGACGTCACGAAAACAAAAGTAATGTTGTTTCAGGTGCTTGTAGAACCATGTTTTCGGTAACTCTAGGGCCACAGGGATGCAGTCTTGCGAAATGAGTGAGAGTGAGGAATGGAAGGCAAGGGGGGGGGGATGTAGGAGGAAAAAGTGACTGAGCCTGCCTCCGAAATGCACTTAAAACAGTTTTCTCCGCAGCTTTGCCGCTGGCAGCAGGGGTGTAGATTCCCAAAATTAGTTGTTGGGGGCTGAATTTCAAATCATGTTTAATGAAAAATAATGGATAAAATGCTGACTAACAATAGAAAACTATATCCCTGGTTAGGAGGTACAATCCCACCCACCCCTTCCCCCGCCCCAATTGAATAGGAAACTGCACGCCTTTAGGCTGATTATCTTCGTTTTGCCTTTATCTAAGAATTATGTTGGGTTAGTCTCAACCTTCATTCAGTGCTTCATGGCCAGCAGATAAAACTATAGTGCAAATGTACTCTTGAAACGAAAATGTTGGATGGTTATGCCCCATTGCATTTAATTTGGCTTTGCTTTTTGTGGTTTATTGCATTTACAAACATATTGGAACGGTTGCTGAAAGACTTGACTCTAGGTGACAATTCAGACGGTTCCAAATCTCGTCAGTGACAGAAAAAGCACTTTCCTCAGCCCTGGGGGTGAGGGGGGAATGGTGGAGGGGGAGGGGTACAGTAAGATAACATGGCTGAGCCTGTCTCCAAAATGCACTTGTTTAGTTTTTTATTTTAAGAACAGCTTTCACCACGATTTGACGCCCTTACTTTTCCCAGTTGGGAGCAGAGGCGTCATGTTTCAAAGCTGTTTTCTTAGGACTGAACTCCCTCAAATTATGACAACGAAAAATGAAGCAAAAATGATACCTAAAAATAGGAAACTGCATCCCTGGTTAGCAGACACAAACACCCCCCCTTCCCCTCCCCCTCCCCCAACTGAATGGGAAACTTTTAGTGGAACATGTTGACTGGTTATGTAAGTATGCCCTTTTCTGATAATTCTATTAATATCTCTCAACCATCATTCAGTGTTTGATGGCCAGCAAATGACACTTTAGTATAAATGAAGTACGAAACGAAAATGTTTGGTGGTTATGGCACATTGCACTTATTTGTCTTTATTTTGTGTGCTTTACTGCATTTAGACGTCTATCGAAACGGTTCCTGTAGGATTTGATTAAAGATAACAGTTAAGTCAGTTCCAACTTTCGTCGGTTACAGAAAACTCGTTTTTTACCCCTGCCGCGCGAGTCGCTGCTGCTGTATCGCTTGCCATTGCTCCGAAGAGAGCGATGGGCTAGGATTGACGATACGACAGAGACAGCATGCAGCGGCTTTCAACGTCAACATTATAAGGGAGCAAATGCCTTTTTTGTGAGTGCCTGCATATGCCGGCCGCTCGCAGAATGCTCCGCCTATTTGTGCATTTTAAAGTGGTTTCGCGGCTGCGCTCGACCAGCAGGGCAGTGCCTAAACGTGAAGCTGGTGCTTTCAGTAGGAAAAGTGATAATGTACATATTTCGGCAGCTGTGTGTTATTTTCGCTTTGTTTATTTTTGTGATGACATATCCTGAACGGGTCACGTTTGAACGTTCCGCGCTCTGCCGGTTCTCGGAGAGGCACACCAGACTGGCGAGTCAATCAGAACACCAACAACTCTTCTACCGACTCTACCGAGAATGTGACTGGCGGAGGTCGCGCCTCAGGCGGCGGAGCAGGGGCTGCCGCGCAGAGGCGGATCCGGGCATCGCCGGGAGCGGCCTGGCCGCCGTCTACAGCGGCGCCGCGCGGGGCCGCTGGAGGCTGAGAGACTCCGCGGTCCGCGGCATGACTATGATCGCGTGCTCACCCGGCTGCCGTGTGCGCCACCACCTGGGTCCGCCGCCGCCGCTGGCCGTGTCATGCCGGCCCACGTGGCACACTGGCCACCGCGCGCCGGGCTGGGAGGGAGTGAGCGGCCGGCCGTCACCCCTCCCCGCTGCCTGGCGCGGCCGACTCGGCTGACCCCGCGTCAGACCATCCGCCGGGTCTCCAGCGACTCGGCTGGGGGAGTGCCTACACCGGCTAACCGGCACAACCCGACTCGTGCCCGTCTCGTCTACCTGCTGACGGCGTAAGCGCAACACAAGCCAGCAAACGGTTACGTATCGGCCATGTCAACGTACAATCACTCGCGCCATCTTACAAGACCGACAGCGTTCGTCTGCCTGCCCTGCCTGCCAAGGCAGGTCAAGGCGATAAGCTTCCGCCGCCCCCAATGTCCGTGGTTGAGCGGTAGCGAGGAGCTGCAAGGTCTGCAGGCGAGGCGCGACATCGCTGGGTGCGCGCGCGACATCACGAACACGGACGAGGCAAAACGTCAATACAGGACCCTCAAAAATAGAGTTTACTAGTTGGCTCAGGACTGCCAAAGCTGACTTCTTAAAGTGCGACCCTACCGAAACATCAAAGAAAACCTGGTGCAAGCTGAAGAAATACGCCATCGCTAGCAAACCGGCAAAATCCACCAGCACTCTGGACCCGACAGACGCCGACAAATTCAACGAATGCTTCGCCACACAGGGAAGCGTATCGCCGACACCCTGAACAGCGAACCCGGCGCGGACATGCCTCTGCGGCTGCCAAGTGCGGTCAGTGGCGCTTTCCGCGCCAGATCGGTCACCCTGTCGGAGCTTAGTCTCGCGCTGCGCCGCATAAGCAACTCCAAGGCAGAAGGTCCGGACATTGTATGTCTAATGCTGCTGCCACGCGCCAGTGCAAAAACTGTAATGAGTCCAAGGGCAAAACCATGTCTTTTTCAGAGAACTTACCCAGTTACCCAACTGGCCATGACATGCAGGTGCTGAGTGTATCACAGGTAGGGAGCTAGAATCGCTTTTGAACTATGGTGAGAGTGAAAAATTCCATCGCAAAAAGACCATGCTGGAGTGAAAAAATCAATTAAAAAAGATGGAACTTATGAGCTCGTGACTGATGCTTCAGCAAACAAAGACATCTATTTCAAGTTGGCATGGACGTAATATCAGGAACCCCACAAAACCATTTCGTTTTTTAACATCTTAGGCCATGTGAAACAGAATACATTAACACGCGCTCGGGTGGGGGGGGGGCAAATTGCCCCCCCCGGGCTTTTCCCGAATGGTTTTTGAACGGCGCGGCGTAGTCGCGCCAAATTTTGCATAGCTGTAGCAAATTGCATAGTAGATTGTTTGACCTACAAATTTGAGATGTACCTCGAAGATAGCTGACCTATGACAGGTCGGTCAGCCCATGGTTTCAGCGAAGGCAATTTCTAGGGAATCGTTCAATCTGGTACAACAACGGAGTGTTCGACGAAGTCGTACATCTCTGAGATGCTTTCTTAGGCACCGCAAATATTGAATGAGCAAATTACGTTGACCTAAGGTCGGATATGATGGTCCTGCCAAGGTCAAAACCAACCTGATTTATTACTCTAGGACTTGCTGTATGGGGCAGTTTCTGGTGCTAATTTCAAATTGATTGACAGCAGGAACCGCATTATACATCTTCAATTGACTTCTTGGATCGGCCAGAACACGCCATTGACCCGGTGACCCGGGACGAACGTTTGTTTTAGGAACATACTGCCTAGTGTAATCTTTGTCGCTTATCCAAATGCAAAACGCAAATCAGTCTTGTATCATTTTGGTCACCATGTCCTCAAAAGGCCAAACATGGTCAATGACCTCAAATGGGCTTGTGAACTTTCCTTAGAGACAGTTGCCTAGGTTCGGGGGCGCTTTGGAGGCCTGGAATTGGAATGGAATTTTGAATTTTGAATTTTGAATTTGGCCTTGTTTGACCTCATTCGACCTAAAGGTCATGTCCTAGGAAGCTGAAACCTTAACCGAAGTGAGATCACGTATAGGTCAAGACACTCTGTAAATTTGGTGTCTCTAGCTTCCTTAGTTCCCGAGATCTCAGAGGAGGGAGGGGGGGGGGGTCAATTGCCCCCTCCCACCTGAACAAAGGGTATCTAGCCAGCCAACCGGGAGCGTGTTAAGGCATGGTAATTTCATGACAGTATTATGAGCATAACAAATCATTAAAAACCAATGACTTGATGCCGCACATTTCAATTCCCTTCCACAGCACTTTTAACACAAAACAAAGCAAATTATTCAATAACAAAATAACAACAGAAAATTCAGCAAGCATAAAACACTCACAAAAAACCTTGGACTCCTACACATCAGCCCATCACCAAGTCAAACACGATAGACGTACTTCTGGCTTCTGTTATGTTGGGGTCAGGGAAAACAAACCTTTTGACACTGCTTCTCACAAAATACCAATGCTTCTTTCCATGAAGGTAGCCTATCCCTAACCTAAAGAGGCCTTAATCTCATCCTGCATAACCTGTTTGTATCACAGCAGCAGTTGTGAGTTACTAATTATTGCACAATTTCTATTGCCACTTGCCATGCACTTGACCAACTTAACCTAACTTAGAGTAGCCCATATGATGAACATCATCTCAACTCACCTATCTGTTGACAGCAGCGCTTGTGATAAAACATGATATTTAAAGCTAGTTTTGGGCTGGTTTAAGCTTGCATTTTTGTTCATTTGATTTGTGTATGCTTGTTGACATCAGACAAAGGTGACAACACACAAATCAAAACACTTTAAATTACTTTGAACAGCTGATTTTGATTGTCATAGTTAACCTATGTCCAGGGCAATAATGGGTATGCTCCACAAAACAATCTCTGTTCTCCAAAAATAACACAACTTTTAGATGACCAGGCCAGTATTGCTGCTTGCCTTTTAGCTGCAGCAAATGCATCCATTTGGGCTTGTTTATTCATCTTTAATGACAAAGAAAAGTTTGAGATGTTGGCTTCACATTTTAAATGGAGTGGTCTGATAATTTGCTACATACCAGTATTTAACATATCATAATTGCTATGCACTTAGAGTATCCAGTGTTTAAAAGTATAGTGAACAGATACAGTACAGTCATTGCCGGTCAGCAAACCATGACAACTATAGAAAACATGTGGTTTAAAGCAGCCATAGGGGACCACTTTAAGAAATTAGGGGCAAATAACCAAGAACATGTAACAAAATAAGCACATTGCATACCTTGTGGCGTCATAATTTGTCTTATGGCAAAACTCGATGCATATTATAAAACAAAAAATGGCTAACTCTGGTTACGATCATGTGTGAAAGCGGGCAAGTAAGCAATTACTTGGTTCACAGGAGACTTACTGGCTTCTTCCTGCTCCCCCAACACCAAAAAATCAGTACCTTTTGCATGGTCTGTTGCAGCAGTCATCCGACTCACTCCCCAAATATAAATATCAATCATGCCACCAACCTTCGAGATTAAAATGCGAGACAAGTAAGAGGTGTGCATTATAAACATCTCCAGGGCAGAATTTCGCCATCAAACACTTCTGTATTAGCTGCGTCAGGTCTGTCCAAGGCTCTGTATGGCAGCATTTATTCTAATGCTAATGTCTTGGCAGATAGCCTGGTGAGTCGGACACTCGAATGGCTTGGATTTATCATTATTAAGCACCGCCATGAACCACGAAAACGGCTAACCGAAGGTTTAAGAGGGCAAAATGACGGTAAAAATAGGTTCCGTGCTTCAAATTGTCTCCTTCATTCCCTGTGGATTGTTTACGCTAGGGTGCATATCAAACATGTTTGGACGGCTGGCGAATTAATCTAATTGTGTATAAAATACGTACAAGTTTTCAGTTGGAGCATCTTGCAGAAATATTGGTCAACATTTTGAGCGGCAGATGCTACCTCTAAAGACAATCGAACAGGAAGGAAGAATAAAGTGGTATGCCACTGGTATGATACCAAGAAAACAAAAGTAGCTAAATGAATATAAAGACTGGTACTTTTCTCGCAAAATTTTGTAATCAGCTGATTCGACTTAAAATCTGTTAATACAAGTGCTGAAATGGTGATATTCATCTCGTAAGTTTAAGTTATAAGACAGTTCTGAGACTTTTCACTCATGCATTTCAGGAGTGATGCAATTTAGTGGTCAAGTTTCCTCGGGAAAAAAGAAACACGCGGAGCAAAATTTTTTACCAGGCCTTGCTGGTGTTTGCACCAGGTCTGCTTTCGTGGTGTGGAGGTGAGACCAAAACAATGAGGATGCGTGAAAACCTTGCATTTGGCACACAGCTGCCGATTGTGATGCATTTTGTAAAAAGCCAAACTTAATGCGTGCAAGCGGCTGGGGTCGCTGGGGTTCTTGAGATGGAGGTACCTGGCGCCCTTCCTCTGCGCATACATAGACATGATTCAGATGTAGGTGAGGCAGGACAAGCATTGGTGTCCAGGTTCTGCGGAGCCTCGTTTATGCTTGGTGGTTCCAAGTGAGCTCGGTTTTGGATGACATCTGAAAACCCCAGAAAGGGAAATGGGGGTTTGGCATGTGCGATTAGCAATGTCAGGCAGGAGTGAAAAATTCACCAACAATATGGGGAAAAGGAGTGAAAACTTCCTCCTCATAGGGTGGTTGCTACACCCAAAGTCGGCAACTCTAAGACACTGATCACAAGTCGCTCAAGTTTTAAACATCGTATGTGTGTCACTAGCGTTGCGTCTCACTTGCATGTGTTGCGTGTTTCGCGTTTATTTGTTAAGTATGCACTGCTGCGGCGTTAGAATAGCCACTTGCTGGATTTCGCCAAGGTTCGCAATAATAATGATAATAATAAATGCATACTCCGATGATCGTTCTGCTCTGTTGAGAGAAACGGCTGACGTTGGTTGACGTCCACGTCTACTCACCGTCTTAAGAAAATTGAAACAACGCCGGGATATCCAGAGACATTTAGCGGTTATATGAACTTGCCCGCGGCAAAATTGTGCACGTTTCTGACAAGACAGCTAACCAATAAGCACAGCGAACACCGTTGACATCGACAAGATATACACGTTCCAGAAATACGCGAGTCATCGCCACAAAAGCACACATGAAAGTACTGCGCAGGCTGTACTTGGCGGAAACTCAGGCCCCAGCATCGACCCATTACACTGCCGCTGATATGTCAAACCAAAGTAACCCAGTCACCTTTCTGTGCTTTGGTGTTCGTGTTGACTGGCTTCTCCCACGCGAAGTGGGCATCCTTGATTTCTACGGCGCTCTCGGAGGTAACGTTCGGCTGAACAAAATCTATTTCTGGCTGCATCATCAGCTTCTGTTGAGTAACGGGGGAAACAGTCAGTCTCCGGCAAACAGCATCACCAGTGTGTGATTGGAGAACTGAAGGTCGGCCTCCAGTGGTAGAACAGAAAGAAAGCCTAGGTTCATTAGATAACGAAGCAATACCATCCCTGGATGAGAGTACGCACCATAGTACACGGGGTACGGTAGCCCCTGATCCACGGTTCACCGTAAATGCTCTTCACAACCGACGTTTCCGCTACCGCCTCTGGGCATTGTGACGTCACTGCAGTAGCAGCGCCATCCCGGCGTCCGGCTGGCCGGCGCCGGCCCTTGACACACCCTCCCCTCGCCTCACCTTGATGCGGCGCAGCGCCACGTGCACCTCGGTCACCATCTTGACTCCGTACGGCAGGGCGGCGATCGGGAACGTCATGGCGTTGAACACGGCGAAGGTGGCAAGAGCAGCCTGTGCCGTCAGCACATTACCGCTCAGTCTGCGCCGGTAGTGACGTCAGAGTTATGGGCAGGTCACATGTCAGCTGACACACGAGCTGTATGTTACCCGAGACTGTCACATCACGCACGAAGCACTGGTGTTCACTACATCTCACGATGATCATGTGCGTCTAATGTGTCCACAGCATGTAGATGTGAGTGTAAACTTCATTTATCTGAATCACATCAATGAAATAGCATTTCAACAACTGCCCGCGGAAGCACGAGGACCAAGACGGCGTGCCGTTCGACATCGTGAGCAATTGCATGACACCATTATCGCTTAACGTAATATTACTTATCACCGTACGCAGTTGCTAAGGTTATTGTCACCACTCTCATTTAGCACCAGTGAGAATGGAAAAGCCAAAGTTTCCCTTAGGGTGGATCCAAACCTAGATCTCTCTGTCATAAATCCGAGTGTGGAATTACACAAAAGAGATTGTTTTCGAGTAACTTACAGTTTAGACTGCAGCATATTTCGCTGCCGGACGCGTACACATATTTCATCTCGTTACCAGCACGATGGCTAACATACCGGTATCTCTTATGAAGTCAATAACCGATAACACTAAGAATTCAATGACCGACATATAAACTTACACCACTGAGAATCAGTGGCCCTAGCTCGTGGCCGTTAGGTTTGGCTCGCTTGGATCCCGATGTGCTTGCGCGCCTCCCGACCACTCTTTGCGACCATCTTGACTGGTACGGTTGTTGACTGGTGGCTTAGAGCTTGCTCTTGATTGTCCCTTCAGGCCTCATTCTCCGTCGCTTCATCCCCGTATTCACTCCGTCCCGGTGTGCTTGGAGATCCACCAGTTGACGTCTCACTACGGACTTAATGTGTTTTTCGCTTGCCATCTTCTACCGACCACTGCTGCTGGCCGCTTGTGACAGTTATTTCCTTGGATCGGAACCTCTCCATTTTAGCATATGGGGATATATGCCACTGCGTCGCTGGCTAGGCACGCATGTGCATCTTCCTTTCTTGTCGGTTCTCCAATAATGTTTTTTTCCGTTTTCATGTCTCGTCAACGACAGATTTGACCCCGTCTTATACCAGCATTTCCTTCTCTTCCAACTGGTGTTTGAGATTGGCCAAGAGCGAGCAGCTGTCCTGCATTACGCGACCATGTCAATCCTTCTACCGTTAGGTCGTAGGAAACAGGTCCAGTGCGGTCCATAAGGTGACTTTTTTCCATTTTGCTCTGTCAATGAAGTTACGCACGACTGGATCACTAGCCGAGTATCCCGGAAATTTTTCCTGGCGTTCTCCATCTGCTTGGTTTGAGCATTCAGCACATTTTCGACGGGTCTTGGCTTCAGATTTCCCGTCTGGTTCTCATGACTCTTCCCATCATGACATCCGCGGGTGTCACTCCCGCTGTGCTATGCTGGGTATTTCGATACCTCATCAAAACGATGACAGCTATAGTTCAAGCGGACAGTCGTCTCCATCCATCAGACATGCTTTTAGGTTCCGCTTGACTATCTGGCCCATTATTTCAGTGAGTCCGTTGGACTGGAACGATATGGTGAAATCTCTATGTGCTTGATCCCGAGCTTGATCATGAACTCTTCGAATTCCTTGGAGGTCAGCTGAGCCGGTATCCGTCACACTTGCACTGGGAGTCCCCATTTTGCGAATGTCTTTGACAGCTCACTGATTATTGCTTCCGTGGTGATGTTCTTCATTGTGATGATTTCTGGCAACTTGGGATGGCTGTCCACCACTACTAAAATAGCAGGCTCTGAAAGATCCAGAAAATCCAGATGGATGCGCTCCCATGCTTTCCGGGTGTTCCTTTTAACCTGAGCTGGCCTTAATGCCGGCTAATTGTCGCAGCTTGCTATCAAAAACTTCCTTGTGCTCCTTGTTCCAGCGACAACATAGCGGGTCCCGTTTCAGTCACTTCATTGACACGTCCTCCACTGGGTATCAGACCAAGTATCTCACCGTTATTCCACTGAGGACCGAGACTTGGCCGTGAGAGCTCTGAACTTCTCGATCATTAGTTGCACTCCCTGCTGTTGTCAGCGGGTCACTGTTTGTAGTACCACTGCCAGATGTGAACACAAAATCACTGGGCGCGATTTTTCTCTCGCTACATTCACTCGTTTGGTGAGACGGGACTCATTCACTTGGTGGCCTTTGCACCTTTTTGCAAAGTGATTTTTACCACCGCATTTATTGCAGGTTTTCCATTTTGTGGTCCAGCTCTCACTTGCTTTATGCGATCGTCTACTGCAACGGTAGTAGGGGCCCCGACTGGGTCCGTTTTTCTGAGCATCGAACTTGGCCCACATCTTCATCCTCTCGTACACTCAATCCTAATGTCGTAGGACGGCGACGTTGGGTGTAGAGCAACACCCTGTGAGGAGGAATTTTTCACTCCTTTTCCCCATATTGTAGGTGAATTTTTCACTCCTGCCTGACCTTGTGTAATGGCGCATGCCAAAACTACATTTCTCTTTCTGAGGTTTTCAGATGTCATCCAAATCGAGCTCACTTGAAACTACGAACAAAAACAAGGCTCCACAGAACCTGAACACCTATGGCTATGTCCTGCCTCACCTACATCTGAATCATGCTTATGTGTGCACAGAACAAGGACGCCAGGCACCTTTAACCCCAAGAACCCCAGCGACTCCAGCCGCTTGCACACATCAAGTTTGGTTTGTTTACAAAATGCATCACAATCGGCAGCTGTGTGCCAAATGCAAGGTTTTCACGCATCCCCATTGTTTTGGTCTGACCACCGCACCACGAAATCAGAGCCTGGTGCAAACACCAGCAAGGCCTGGTAGAGAATTTTACTCCACATATTTCTTTCCCGAAGAAACTTGACCACTAAATTGCATCACGCCCGAAATGCAGGAGTGAAAATTCCAGAAATGTCTTCTAAATACAATTTACAAGAATAATATCACCATTTGAACACTCATGTTAACAGATTAAGTCAAATCAGCTTATCACAAAATGTTGTCGAAAAATATGTGTCTTTATATATATTTTACAACTTTGTTTTTCATATCATGCGAGTGTGGTATCACCACTTCATTCTTCCTTCCCTTCCAATTACCTCTGGAGGTACCGCCTATTGCTTAAAATGTTGACCAATTTGTTTGCCAGAAGCTCCAACTGCAAACTTGTACATATTTTATATGTAAATTGGATTAAACCGCCAACCGCCCAGACATGTTTGATATGCACCCAAGAGGGAATAATTGACGGGGAAAAAGGAGACAATTTGAACAACAGAACTTATCTTTACCGCCATTTTTACCCTGTTAAACCATCGGTTAGCTCTTGGTTCATGGCGGAGCTCGATAATGATAAATCTAAGCCTTTCGAGCGTCTAACTCACCAGGCCACCTGACAAGTCTAGCCTTGTGCTGCCATATAGACTTTGGGATAGACCTGACGCAGCTAATACAGAAGTACTTGGTGGCGAAATTCTGCTGTCTGGAAATGCTTGTCATGCACACCTCTTACTTGTTTCGCATCTTAATCTCGCAGTTGGTGAGCATGATTGATTTTTTATTTGGGGGTGAGTGGAATGACTCTGCCTGTCAGCACACCATAGGAAAGGTACTGACTTTTTTTGGGGGGGGGCAGGGGCGGGAAGAAGTGTGCCCTGGAGAGCCAGTCTCCTGTGGACCAAGTAATTGCTTGGCTTGCCTGCTTTCAACACATGATTGTGACCAGAGTCAGCCATTTTCTGTTTTAATCCATCAATTTTTGTCATGAGACAAAATATGATGTCATCAGGCATGCAATGGGCTTATTTCGTTCCATATTCTCAATTGCCCCAGGTTTCTTGAAGGTCCCTCATGTTTGCTTTAACCAGATGTTTTCCATAGCTGTCATGGTTTGCTGACTGGCAAATGACTATACTGTATATATACACTATATTTTTATTAGGGGCATGCTCTGAGCTGCATAGCAATTATAATATAAGGTGAATATCAGTATGTAGCAAGTAGTCAGACCATCCCGTTTCGAATGTGAAGCCAACATCTCAAACTTTGTCATTAAATATGATAAACAAACCTAATAGATGCCTTTGCTGCGGCTGAAAAGGCAAGCAGCAAAGCTGGCGTGGCCATCTATAAGTTATGCTACTTTTGGAGAAGAGAGGTCGCTTTATGTAGCATTCCCATTATTGCTGTTGACAGAGGTTAACCGTGCAATCAGAATAATTGTTCAAAGTGATTTTAAGTGCTTTGATTTGTATGTTGTCAACTTTGCCTGATGTCAACAGGCGATACACAATGAACTGATACAAATGCAGTTGATACCAGCCAAAAATGAGCGTTACTATGTTTTATCACAAGTGTTGCTGTCAACAGATAGGCGAGTTGAGATAATGTTCAACATATGGGTTACTCTAAGTTAGGTTGACTTGGTTAAGTGCATGGCAAGTGGCAATAGGAATTGTGCAAGAATCAGTAACTCCAACTGCTGCTGTGATACAGATTAGACAGGATGAAAGGAAGTAGACCTCTTTAAGTTAGGCAGAATTAGGCTACTTTCATGGAAATGAGCATTGGTGTTTTGTAAGAAACAATAGCAAAAGGTTTGTTTTCCCTAATCCCGTCTTGACAGAAGCAGAGGTATGTCTGTTTGTTGTGTGTGTAGGAGTCAACTTTTTGTTTGAGTTCTTTACGTTTGTTGAATTTTCTGTTGTCATTTTTGTTGTTGAATTCCATTGCTTTCTTTTGTGTTAAAATACTGCGGAAGGGAAGTGCAAGGTGTATTATCCAATCATCGGTGTTACATGGCTTTTGATGGTTGTTACACTGTCATCAAATTACTATATTGATGTATTCTGTTTCACTGTAATGGCCTCAGTTGTTTAAAAAGAAAACAGTTTGTCAGGTTATGATATTACGTCCATGCCAACATGAAATAGATGTCTTTATTTGCTGAAGCATCAGTCACCAGCTCATAAGTTCGATCTTTTGTTACTTAAATTTATCGCTCCCGTACGGTCTTTTTGCGATATAATTTTTCACTCTTGCCCTAGTTCAAAAGCGATTCTAGCTCACTAGATTCTATCCCTAGTCAGCTTCCCTTTGTGGTTCCCGTTTTGGGTTCGGGTCGGCCTCTTTTGTCAGGGTCATTTCCTGACCTTTTTCCTGAACCCTGGTGCGCACATATGATTCCCACACCTTGATGACGTCATTTGCCGTTAGCTTTAGAGTTTCTAGCATTCTCACTTGCAGCGGTGGCTGCGGACATCTTGATATGATCACATTCCGGATAAGATAAATTGTTGCTCTCGAAAAAGTCACACTCGTTACTCGAAATCCTGACCGTCAAATCCTTTTGAAGTTTACCGGGTCCATAAGCTTACAAATCATGATTACAATTACGTTACTTTGGCGACTGAGTGTAGCGTATATTCAAATCACTGTGCCGTATACCGGGTCCACAAAGTCATAAAGACTATAACGTTGCACTAAACTCGTGAGATGTCAACTGTTGCGTTATTGGTATGTCATATTACGTTGATTGCAAAGATCCCATTCTCATCGTCATTATGTGATTTAGAGTTTGCCATTATGAAAAAGTAAACTGTATTCAAGTAACTTCCATTTTGATCTAAAGCATCTCTCTGTTAAGAACGCATACATATATTTTATCTTGCTCTCAGGACGATGGTTAGCAAACGGTACCCCTTCTGAGGTCAGTAACTGATAACACTAAAAACGTGAGCACCCGATCGAATGTCGAGACAGCGAATGCGGCTTCAGACCGCTTGAGGTGCATATTCGGCCTCCCTCGCGCAAACCCGTCAGGGAAGACCCGATTTTGAACGTATGTCGTAACCGGACGGTCTTAGCGACCCGATACCCAGACCAGCCTCATTACACCCAGACACCACACCAGGCTCATGCACCCGACACTCCCGACACACTGATCAAGCTCATTACACTCGACATCCAGAGACACCCGGACCAGGCTCTTCACATCAGACACCCAGAGACACCCAGACCAGGCTCTTTATACCGGACACTCAGACCAGGCTCGACGCATCCCCAGCACACATCCCATTCATCACGTCCGTCAGGAATCCGCACCGAAGCACGCTGTGGTGGGCTGGGCCACTAAGCCCGGCACACCCTGGCTGCTGGGGCCGACTCTGTTGCCTCCCCCCCCAAACCTCCCGCCCCCCACGCAGCCCAGCTCTCCAACGCGGAACTCAACTGCATCACTCACACATAGCCGAGGATGGTGGCGATGGTGGCCAGGACAGCAACGAGCGGACACGTGGTGTTGGAGAAAGACTGCAGGAAGGCGGCCTTGCAGTATCTCGTGCTCGTCAGCACGCATCTCCATCACCTGTCGACGG
>NW_023596513.1:0-10042 GCF_011947565.3 Pollicipes pollicipes
GACCAAGGCTGGTTGGAGTATTGAACACCAAGTGGTCTGACTACAGATTAAATGACATCCTTCATGTCCAACACAGCCCCGGCGCTAACCGCCGTCCCGGCCCCGGTTCTGGACCGAACCTGACCCTGTCTGGGTTCCGGTCGTCGTCGCGGTCGCGATCCTAATCCTGGCCCTGGCACCGGCCCCCTCCCAGCCCGGCCCGGCCCGCCCTACCTCGCCCCGCCCCACCCCGACCCGACCCCACTCGACCCGATCCGACCCGATCCGATCCTATCCGACCCTATTTTATCCAATCCTTTCCGATCCGACACGATCTGATCCGCTCCGATCCGATCCGGCCTGACGTGGTCTGGGCTTTCCCTCGGCCCAGCTCCAGTCCGCTCTCGGTCCGGACGTACGGTCATTGTAACAGACCCGGTTTGTTTCGGACGCCGGCCCGGCCCAACCAAGGTACGGCAGACCAAACTGAACCGGGCCAAGCCAACCGAAGTCCAGCCAAGCCCATCCCGTGGGCCCGAGCGAGGCAAGGCTGGCAAGTACCTGAGCCGCAGGAGACCTAAGGTCAGGCCAAGCTGCTATCTGACCCATGGTCCGGTTACCTTTGTCCTCCAACCATCCCTTTCAGGTCCCTGTATAATCCCAGCCTAACTTGAAAACGTGCTCTCACTTGAGCCGCAAAGCAGACGTAGCAAGCCGGTGGGCAGGGGAGGGCATCACGCTGTAGTTTTTAGCCAGGCTGCCGTCTTTAGTACTAGGTGTTACCATAAAGGCCTTTCGGCACTGGGTCAGATGACCGTCAGATCAGCTGACGGGCATCAGCTGACTCACGCCCCAGCCCGCGAGGAGGGCATTAGTAATCTGGACACCCACGCGTGCGGATCGCTGTCCTGATAAAATAGACGAGCCCGAGCCGGGATCCAGCCCGTGGGAACAGAACACGCGCGCGGTCTGCTTGCATAACGGGTTGTGTCCGTGAAAACGAGTCTTACACGTAGTGACCTAGGTGCAAGCCGTGCTGGACCACTCACGTCAGTGATCAGTGACGGCGAGCAAGCTCGAGCGCTCGGCGGCGCTTATGTGCAGCAGTCCGAGCAGGCGGCGCAGCGGGAGGAGCGGCTTACCTTCATGCTGGAGCGGGTGCTTGCTAGCCAAAAGCGACCGCCAGCCGCAGCCGAGGGCAGGAGCGGAGCTCGTAAAGTGTGACATCCCCGGCCAGCTGCACAACACTGAACATAACATACCAGTCATAATTTGGTGTGTTCATTTTAGCTTGAAACAATTAACAGAAGCCTCATTGAAATTTGACAATTTTGGGGTGCAATTTTAAATGTCCTGCTTCTTTTTATCGCTAGAAGCCTGAGGAGAGGTCACGTTGGATATCGGGAGAGAAAGTGACCCACCCAAAATGCACATCGACACCTGTTACCATTGCGAATAAATGAAGTTGCAAAATCCGCAAACAGAAATTTCTTATCGGCAACCATGAGATCAGATACTTCTGCCCGTGCCACAATGTTGGTTGTCCGCGGCACTGCGCACAGCTGATGATGATCGTGGCTCGTGCAGTGGATGTCGGTATGGCCTCCACAGGCGTGGCCGCCGCTGCTGGCTGTGCTGCGGCTTGACCCACTGATGACTCGGATTCATTCCCCGCGATGGGTCTGGGTTGTTGACTGTAAAGTTTTGTTTTCAAAGACTGCGAAGACAAGTTTTCCTGACACATCACTAACATAACGCATGGACTGGCCCCTATCGCCGAAAAAGCCGCACTAGCTCGGCCGTCTGGGAAAAAGCCAGCGCGTCTTGGGCTAGCTGCGTCCCGGCCGACCGGCTCCCCTTCCGTGATAGGATCGTCCTCAACATTGTCTTGTTCTGCGGGCAGAGCCGCCAGCCCGTCTAGCAGCCATGCGCCATCATCCCCAGCCGACTGGCAAAGGTTGTGTAAGATGACGCACGCTCTGGAACAGCAGTAAACACTATGAGAGTCGACACGATGACATTTCGGAACTTATGACCACACACGTTATGGTAAGGAACGCAAGCACATAGATAGGAGAGGGCGTGACTTCCCCCCCCCCCCCCCCACATGTTCTCTCGTCGAATATTTCGGCTATTCACCCGATGTTTCCGGTAGAGGAGTGTACGTGCCAGAAGTCCATATGATTGTAATAAGTCGGTGAACTTCTATTCACACACTGCATGATCAACTCACTGAAATGTGCTCACGAAGTGTGCGCTTTAAATTTCCCCTTTCGGGTTCAGGATAAATTAATTTGTTTTTAAACAACACACTCACAACGATGACCTTGATTGACGTCTCGATCTTGCGTAGACGCAGCTTCTTGCCATGTGAAGCTGGGAAGCGCATCTTTAATGATCCGAAAGCATTTTCGACTATGACCCGTGTTTCGAATGCCCGCTGTTGTACCTATTGGAAGCAAATGACATTTGCGTTTAGATTGCAGAATACCGGTTAAAATATAGACGCGTTTGCTTTAAGAATACGACTATGAACGAACATCTGTGAATAACGGCGATGCTTCATTTGTTATAAAGTATTTACGGGCAATGTTGATATATGATATAACGTGATGGTTGGATATCAAAGTCCAAAGTCCTTCTCTCGGCGTCTGTTGCCGGCAAAGCAATCGGAGTCATCAGCCAGGGGAGGCAGGGGTAGGCGCTGTCCCCCAGAAGCAGCCCACCTGGCATTGATTGGCCGCTCGCAAAACTGAAAAGAGGTCAACGTTTTTTAAAGTTATGCGCGGGCCATGTTTAGGCATTGCCACCACGTAGCGGTTGGCCCACGCGATACGGATACAGATATGTGGAAATGTTCCTCCAGGACACATCACAGACACTGGTGGCATACCAAAAAGAGGCGGCATATTTGAAATGTATGGGTGACGGCATATTTGGAATGCATGTATGGTTATTGTCGTAAAACATATTTATAGATGTACCTATGTACTGGCTCATGGCTTTTCTCATACTGGATTTTCTACTCATTATATGTCTACTATTGGCTTTTCTGCTAGTTATTGGCTTGTCTACTCATGGCTTTTCTACTACTCACAACTCCGGGAGGCCCAAGGTACGCATTACGCGGGCGTCATGGACTCGCCTGGTGGCGTGCGCTTCTGTTGCCAAGAATTGACGGTTCGATCCGGCATCAGCCATCAAGTTCAGGCTTGTTTGTCCTTTTCGGTTCACATACGCATTTTCTGGGCTGGCAGGCACCGTTACGCTAATATGCGTGCCGTCGGTGCATCCTAGAAGACATTGATGCGTCACCAGCTCACACCGTTGTACTGATGACATATGGCCACAAATGCAACCTCCAATGTAATGCAACATCGAGATGCGTAGCCCCCTGCCCCCGTCATAGGCGGATCCAGGGGGGAGGCACGGTTATGCCGCCCAAAAAACCTCTGAGAGTATGCTTTGCCCCCCCCAAAAAAAAATTATTTCCAGAACTTTCGTCTACCTACTTTCTACTTTTCTTTACTACTTTCTACTTTCTACCTACTACCTACTTTCTACATTCTTTCTTTCGTCTACCTACAGAACTTTCGTCTACAGAACTTTCGTCTACCAGAAGTTTCGTCTACCTACCGTCTGTTTTAACTTTCACTGTTTTAACTGTTTTGTTTTAACTTCTGTTTAAGATTCAAAAGCATTTCGGTGCTTTTTTCGGTTTTGATGATGTCCCTACTAGGTACTCGCGAGAGGCACCACGCACTGGACCTCGGATCCCACACCAGCCAGCTGGCGACGAACGGTTGCCCCCCCAAAAAAACTCCAGGCTAGATCCGCCTCTGGCCCCCGTAGACATTGTAAAATCGATTGATGTTTGGAAGTGGGATGTCCCGTGTGCAGTTCAGAATGGGCCCTTAGCTTTCAATAATGTATTCTCTACGGCTCATCACAGGCCCTCTGCAGGCCAGAATGGGTCTCTGAAGGCTGTGCTGGGCACTTCAGAAAGGTCCTGTTCGGGGACCACAGAAATCTACGAATTTCTGTCTTGAGAAACTGGCTACAAGTTGTCAAAACATGGCTGCTGTCCTCTACGGCTGTCCATTCACTTCCCCGAATCGGTAACTCATAAAGCAAAGAAGCAGTTTCGCCGCTGACGAAGCAGCAACGGTGAGCCTGTCTCCCGAGCTGGGAAAGATAGGGTCAGAAAAGCATGTTCGGAAGGCTTAATGCCCGGAAGATCTGTACGTGGAATACCCACACTTGGATTGCCCCCGCTCAGGAGACTTCGGAAGAACCTTCTACTGCTCCAGATGAGACCCTGAAAGGAGATGGGGCGAATAAACGAATGTGGAGCGCTGGGGGCGAATACCGGGGGGAATCAAACCTGCCCACACCGTCACGTGTGGGCTGGGCGGCACACACTAACTGATTGAGCTCCGGTGACGTTCTTCTGCTTCTAAAAGTCCCACCAGTCCAAGAGGAGGCACTGATTAACAGGTCATGAGATCCCGCCAGGCTAATAGATGGCTGTGCTTAGTTTCATATATCTATGAAGGTAGTTTGAAAAGTGGGCGAAATCTGAGGACACCTTCGGTTTTTTAGACATGCTCGCCCTACAAGGGAAGTCGGTGACACTGCCTCTGTTCATCGCATGAGCACAAACCCAGAAATCCATCACTCGTTAAAAGAAACAGGCAACGCTCAAGATTCTACGCCAATATTTCCATAATATTATGATAATTCAAATCCTATACAGATCCTAACAAGAAAAAGTATAACAATAATCAAGCACGCAAGCTTCCATATCCTAGTGTTAGGCACACGGCACTATGATATGGCTCGCACGAGACATCGATGGATAGGCCGGAAGGTTTCGATGGACTGTATCACAGATAAGAAAGCAATGCGCTACAGGAAATCAGTGTAGAAATCGATCAACAGACAACTATTGCTGAACGTACCTTACCTGAACAACAGCGCTAACAATCAATATTTTACGATGGTGCTTGCGGGTTTATCCTCTGCCAAAGCTTACCGATTCGCAGCGGTTCTTATATTCTTGGTTCGCGTTGTCTCATGCCGTTTGCTGAAATGTGCACTTAAAAATTTAAGTGTGTTGTAATGCGTTGCGATTGGTGCACGTATGTCGACTACTTCCTGCCCCCAATTGTGAGCGTACGGTCCTCGTAGACATGTGTGCCCAGGTGTTCATTAAACAAGCCTGAGTGTCATGCATTGTTATTCTCACATACCATTTCACTGAAAAATGATTACAGAACATTTTGTGTACATCCTGTGGGTTTAGAACCATACACCATATCGTGTATATTCTGCTCTGTTCTGTGCATTTCACATTTGGTTCATTGAGACCATGGGTGTAGGAAAGGAGGTCAGGGGACCATGGCCCTCTCCCCACTCTGCAAGGGGGTTAACAATGTTAACTGCCCCCCCCCCCACTTTTCAGATTAAGGTTGCATTTGGCTTACTTTTGCACTACATTTAACATACATGCCGATTTACCTAGTTCACCAGACATCTCCCTTAAGATGCGTCATCTTTTTCGTTTGCTCATTGACCATCGCTTAGCTATGGGTTAGCCATGCTTACACAAATTAGGAACCCCAGTTCATCTACAATCTACGGTCGGGGAGAACTCAATATCTGCGAGGAACACAGAAAAACACGACACTAGAATCTATGTGACAACTATTGGACTATTTGCGGTGATCAGGGATGTTGTTGCGTCAATGAGGGCTCCTGTGCTGATCCGGCGCTAACTACGCGGGTCAGAAGGCGTCCCGTGTCAGGGATGAGAACAATGTGATATGATATATCCTTCTAATGGCCTCCGGATCGCCCAGGAGATCCCGCCCCGTGTCGCCAGAATGATAGCCAGAAGACACTTTGCGATGGGACGAAATGGCGCTTCAGCCCTTGACCGGAAACGGTAATATAGCCCTGATGTTCTACTTAAGAGGCCCCTCACCGGGAAGGAAATAAGAAGTCTCATTATTGTTGGTTAGAGTGGGGTCTCATTATTGTTGAATAGAATGGGTCGAAATAAGCTTAAAAAACGAGCAAGTGCATGCCATGTTTGCCTGAGAACGTTCAGTTTTTTAGAATGTACTAGTAGAGCAAATTACATCAAAATGCTTGAACATATCCGCCCGTAACCTCGCGAGCAAGGACAAGGATGGTCTGGGTTGCAGCTTCCGTAAAACCGAAAAGTTTCGGCCCCTGCAAGTGCCACCAGACGGCGGGCGCCGTGTTAATGTGTCTTCTGGATAGATAAGTATTTGCAAAACACGAAAAATAAAGATCCTTCCTTCAATTTTCCAGTTCAACCACCAGAGACCAGTCCCACTTTACGGTGCTTAAAGGGCCAATCCGTTCTTTTCATCAGTCGACAAATTGCGCACGTGAAATATGCGCTCAGGCTGCCTTGTTAATGTAAGATCTGATGTCATCAAGCGTTCAAGAATACGTTTTTAAGAGCGTCGTCATTTCGTGCACCAGATGGCCACAGCTCAGTATCAGGTGCTGGGCCGACGCTGCGCACCCTACGGAGACTGCAACGCTTGGGTTCGAGGCTTGTGTTTCTAAGATTTTAGAGTGTGCATGCTCAAAATTACGTCACATAACTTGTATTAATAGTCGATTATAGTGTTTAAAGGAAATTGTTTCAGAAGCGTCATCATTTTCGTTCACCGGTGCGCGACGACTAAAAGATAGCCACTGGGCGACGCTCTGCGGATAATGGAGACTGCGACGCCTGGTGTCGAGGTTTTTGTTACTATGATTTGCGAGCGCGCATGTTAAAAAACCACGTGACATAAATTGTGTCGCTAATACATTCTAATTGAATGGTGAACATTTCCAGACAAACATCGCTTCGTCATGCTAATACACATTGTTGACCACTCGATCTGCAATCAAATTTTCATCTTCAAATTTAGATCGAACACATCGATCTGAAATCTACCTTCGCGATGTCCTCAAAGTCTGTATGAATGAAATGAAAATTCTGACAAGGCGTCTGAATTCTATCGGCTTAGAAAGAGTCAACTAAACCGTTATAAATTAAGAGCGCCGGTGATTTATTCCATGCAGTTGTTCAACGCCTGATTTATGCAGTTTATTTACATCAAAATACAAACAGAATTGAGCTCATTCTAGCTCCTGGTTTCTGTTCTGGTTACAAGATAGAAATAACAATAAAACGAAGAAAGCCGTGTCCCTTGTTAACCACTAAGCTATATCCGGGGATTTTTTTTTTGGGGGGGGGGGATCACCATAAGATGTGCTTTTGTCAACCCTGTGTTCCCTCTTGGCGAGGCTCTGGCTACGCCCCTGCCGACACACAAAAGTAGATCAAGTAGCGTACGTTGCATGATGGACAATGAAGTTGGCGTTGGGCCGATCCATACCTAAGGCAGACAGCTTCCCGGAGGCTATTTTTCTGCGATGGTGTGGTATAAGGGAAGATAATTCGGAAAAAATACTGTTGCAGGTGTCCAACACATGTTTCATACACCATGTAGTAGTAACGCCGATCCAAAAGTATGCACCAAAGTAGCCATACGAGCCAGGGCGTGACCACTGACGGTGGACAGGAGCAGGGCCCAGATAAGGAACGTATGACAGATGGGCCCTATTATGTGGCCTGGTTCTTAAAAGCACTGTGCGCCATCGATCCACTTTCAAAATTCTCACCAGCCTATGTCCAGGCCGTATTTTGGCATTTACACTGTGGAGGCAGATGCCTCCTCAATGACCCAAAATGTCTACCCGCCCGTGCAATTTCGCTTCCCAGCGAGGGACAATGTTAAAATGGACGAATAATGTTGGGAAGCTGGATAGCCTTATTTGCCAAATGACAGACGAGTCGAATAGACAAGAGTGTGCACCAGTGAGAAACAGCTTCAGATGCGTATCGAGCATAGCAGCCATGACATTTGAATAAGGAACGATAACAACCTCCATCGCTACCCCCCTCCCGCCGGCCATCGGGCTCGATTTCCAGAAAAAGTTCCTGAAGTACACCCGGAGCTTGGCCCCCACTTTTTAAATCGTTCCTGCGCCCTTGATTGAGGCATATATGAATGTTGATGAAGTTGTCATGACAGTCCTTTTTTTATCAATTTCGGAACAGAAGCCTGGTATGAGCTAGTTCCCTGAACCAAACGCGCAAGGGTCATAGAACATGTCGCATGTGCTCATGGTTTTATATGGCATATACTGGAAAAAGATGAATCCAGACCATAGGCACAGATAATAATGTCGCCAAGGATCTAGTCAGTACATTGCTACACGCGAAAACACTAAACGGGACAAAGAATGTTAACAAACTTGTAGGCATACTCCGTTTACAGAACGAAAGGTCGGTTATAGTGAGCCTAATCGAGCAAAACTTGATGCATATAATTATCGGCATTACACATTCGGAGTGCTTCCTGACTGTTTCCGAGACTATCTCACAGATTTGACAATAGCCTAGTGTTCTTTGCAAACTCAGTGCACAACTTGAACATGTAGCTATGGGTAATAGCCGTGCACCACCCCTAGCTCTAGTATTTGTTTTCATTCATCTGTCTTTCGAAATGAGACTTCAGTCAAGGTTGTACATCCGTTATATTGACGAAAGCTGTTACATCGGAGCCTAGGAGGCTGACTGGTTTGATTTCTTTGCTAAATTAGAAACGCTACGCAACATGTATGTCATACCGCCACAGGGCGCTCAATAAATTATGCCCATGCATGGAACGCATCGTAAATTGTTCGCCGTCGCCCCTTCGGCGTATTCGCGCCATCTCTTCGTCAGAGTAAAAAACACCACTTTCCCGCCAGCCGCGAGGGAGTGTCGGCGCTGCCTACGCGGCCACGTTCACAAGGATGACGGGGCGATAGCAGGGCGACAGAAGCATGACGTGACCTGCATGAGTACTGAGAACGGGCGGAGGCCAGCGACGATTGCAGATGGCTGGGGCGAGGCACGGCGCGGCGGGTCGCATAGGCTCGCTGCGGCCTTCTCCTGGCCGGTGGCGCTGGCGTGCTCCGCGGCTGCAAGCGCAAGCAGGTCCTTAGTTATTAACTTCGTCAGAATAAGCACACAGTGTATTAGGTAACGCACACAATGGTTCGTAGGAAATGTTCCTAAAGGTATAAGTTAACTTGGCATGGAAGAAGCTCACTGTCGCGTCCAACTCAGCCGACGGCGGAGAACTCGGCCGCGGCTTGGTGGGAGGCTGCAGGTCCACTGGCGGCGGCGTCCTGGGATCGGCGCACGGGGGTCACGCGTCCGGAAGTAGGTGAGCCGTCGAGGGTTGGACTCGGTGCAGCGGTTGCGACGACGAGGCGGTGACCACGGTCCACGGCCAACCGTTCTCAGACCCGCGAGCCAGGACCATGCTACGGGCCCGTCGTACGGCCGGGCGAGGGCCGGCCTCGCAGCACCGTGCCAGACAAACACGTCTGTTGAACACGTCATACCACTGTCTCCCGTAGACTTGGGGGGGAGAGCCTGGGCTGTGTGCGGCGTTGAGGGGAACAAAGCCGGCATGGTCTGCCGCAGGTTCGCCGTCCTGACTCAAGTCTTAACACAATGCTGTCTGAACAGTTACATATATGTTCATGTTCGTAAACATAGCATTTTTGTGACTGCGTGGGATTGTTTTGCATCTACAACCATTGCTTTATTTAAATAGTTCTGCACTGCACAGCGCTGTGCTCCAGTGCTGCTCTTGTGGCAACCGCCTCTCTCAGTTTCAACATCAGTGTGCGTATTCGAGATCGTACTTCCACCACAGTCGACAGCAGGAGACCGCTTCCTGGTCTCCTGATGACATCCGAGTGTTTTGGACTGTGTTGTTTGCCGCCATGCCGTTCGGTGGGCGGTACGGTATTTTGTGCGCAATGCTAGTGGTTCAATAATTGTTATTATAACTGATACCCACACCTCAGCCGTCTGTATTAAGCATATTTATAAGTTGAGGACTATTTGGGCCTCTTTATAGTATAGGTTACTAGTATGTGTGTCGGAATCAAAGACCTGTAGGTCGAGTCG
>NW_023596514.1:0-27586 GCF_011947565.3 Pollicipes pollicipes
CCCCACGATGGGATAAGTCTGAACGACTCGCGGCTTGCCGTCCAGGTTTGTCTCAGCCCCCGCCTTCCTCACGCCCAGGTTTGTCTCAGCCCCCGTCTTCCTCACGCCCAGGTTTGTCTCAGCCCCGGCCTTCCTCACGCCCAGGTTTGCCTCAGTCCCCGTCTTCCTCACGCCCAGGTTTGCCTCAGCTCCCGCCTTCCTCACGCCCAGGTTTGTCCCCCCCCCCTTCCTCACGCCCAGGTTTGTCTCAGCTCTCGCCTTCCTCACGCCCAGGCTTGTCTAAGCCCCCGCCTTCCTCACCCGCAGGGTCAGGGGTTCGGAGCTCTGGTAAAGCTCATTAGGTGTTCCGCATGGCTGCCAGTGCCGCCCCCACGTGGCACCGCACGACACCATGTGGGGGCGAGCTGCTGACACCGCAGGAGGAAACGGACGGGTCCGCGCCGGGTTATGCAACTCGTGCAGTTGAGAAATACGACCCAGTAACAGCACCGCGGCATGGGGCCGGCCGTTTCGCCACAGGCATTTATTCCCTGGAGATGGCGTATTATTCACAACAGTGAGTATGACAGATTCCGCTTACCCACTTCCGCATGCACTCAGTTTAGCGCCGATCGAATAACGAGTGTTGGAATAGCATGATTTCCCGCTTTTGGAACGCTAAGACATCATGTTTGCAACATCCTCACGAGCGTTTGGGTTCTAGTGGCGAGGTCGGTGTTGCTGTCTCCGCTGCGCAGATATTTGCAATTTTTAGCGTTTGGAGTCTGCACAATGCAGAACCAAGTTTCTGCCATGGAGGAAATGGTTGAATCGGGTGCAGTCAATACCCTCACCATTGAAAGCTCACCCTATTCCGCACTCGGACAAACGACGATGTTGACTTCCGGCTTCAGATATTTAGGTAAGTTCTCAGGCACGAAGCGCTTTATGTTTGCCCGTGACATTGAATGCCAATCTAGTGCCCTTAATAAACAACAAAGATTATTTTTTGTCAAGTGCAACAGTCTTGTCTGCTTTTTCTGACCCCACCCAGGATTTGCTCTTTGGAATCAAAGACGGGAATACGAGCGTCACATGATCCATGTGACACGCTGGTTCAGCGCGCTGCCCACCTACAGGGTCATTTCACTTGTCAGCAAACCCATCATCCAGCGTTTCTTTGCAGGCCGTTCCGTCCCGACCCGTCCTGTCCCGCCCCGTCGCAAGCACTGCTGTACTGTTGTGAATTTGAATTCTGCAGACCGAGGCTGGCGAAACCGCAGTGAAAAACAATGAATCACTTCGCGGTCGAGGTGAACACTCCAGCCGTGAAGTTATGACGTAACCTTTCACCGCCGCTCTTTATTTATAGCATTGAAGCTGGCCACAACACCGTCAGCGGATGCAAACAACGTGGGGATTTCACCAGCACCAATCTTCAAGTCTGGGGCCTCGCTCCGCTTCACAGCCGGCCTCCGTCCTCCAGCACCGCCGGCGCCGCCCGGCCACATTCCCAGCCGCCGAGGTCGGGGTTCGATCGCCGACATTTCCATCCGGGGGGGGGGGGTCACGGATGGCTGCAGGCGGACCACCGTCTGGTGGGGGGGGGGCGACCCTGCCCCCGGGGACGGCGGCGCGTCTGCAGACGAGACGCGGGGGCGGCGGCGTCGGACTGCCGATCGGTTGACGGGTGTGGGGATGGAAACAGATCATAACCCCCCTCCCCCCCCCCAGCTCCGGGTATGACTTGAGGTCTCCGGGCCACAAAAATAATAAACAGCTGACCGGCGGGTTTCTCATGCTATATCCCATGCGCCCCTCTCGAACATGAGTGCAGCTGAAAGTGGCTTTTTTCTCACACCTCTGACGTGCAGATCGTTGAGCATCCACAGCTTCATCTCCGCGAGGACATACTTGTGCCAGAAAAGATACCTTGCACCTGACGAACATATCTTGTCATGTGTTACCTTGACATTATTGTCTTCAAAAAAGCACCCCACCTTTTTTAGACTTTTCACGTGCTGTTGCATCATACGCATACGATTTTGATTAGTAATACTAAATTTCTCGAAATCCTTCGAAATGGCCCAGAATTTCGATTTGAAGTGGCCAAGCGGGAGGAATCTCATTGGACTTCCTGCTCGCCACTTTGAATGTGATGCATTTCATTTGCTTTGCTTTTCCAACGCGCGTGTCCTGCAATGTGTGCAGCACACTGGTGTCAAAATGTTATATATGGATGCTACGTAAGCTCGGAACACTGTTTTAACTAAAAGATATACGAAGATGAAGTTATGGTTCTGTTCACCCAACGGAACGCTGTCCTATGGCTTTGATTTCTTGTGTGCGGTGTTGACCACCTATGGCGTTATGTTTATGTTGACCACATATGGCGCATCCTGTGGCGTTTTGGATCCAGGCTTGGTAACATTCTCAATATTAGGCTGAAATTGGTAATGGCAGATCTTCAAGCACATTTCACGTTTCACATTTCACAAGTTTCACATTTGAAGATTTTAAAGCAAGTATTTGATATGATGAAACAAGATCGCTTATAACTACTGGCATGCTTTTACGTTAAAAAGACTGTTCTAGATAATACAATTTCTCTGTATAGTCAATACGCTCCTCGATACGTCGTAGCTTCATTACGTCATCGTACCATGTACCTCATTGATTCAGGGCCAATTGACGGCTATTCTATCTGGAAATCGTGCTCACAAGCTCTAGACATGAACGACTCGACCATCACGTTTTTCTTGGCCTGGATTGCCGGATGGCTTAGGGAATTACAAGATTCGAAAGGCGTTGTTATGACGTTTGTCTACCCATAATAGTCTCCCCATCTTCGCGGGCGCATAGCTCAGAAACAAGGTTTCTTAAAAAGTACCCCACCGATAGTTTTTAAGATGGCTATTTCAGTTCAAAAGTTCACAGAAATGTGGAGCACTGGCTTCAATGCTGACATGTTCGAAATTGAAAACCTAACGACACCTGGTCCATCTTGCTTGCGTGGTCATCCATACGAAGAGACTAAACATTAAGCATCGAACTGGCCATTCCATCACCAATCAGAATTTCATTGCTGCCTAAAGTAGATCACATCATTGCAAACTTCTGTGAGCTTACTCACCATAAGTAATTCAGTAAATATCCTAATGGTCCCGGTCCACAAAACTGCGCTGTGCAGCGAGCTACGCTATCAGGCCGGGCGTCCACCGCCGGCCGGAGGCGGCGTTATGTGTAAACCTGAGCGGCGGCGGAACGCCTGGCCCGTCTCAGCTTGCAGTCGGACGAGTGGGCGGTGGGGTCGCGGGTTCCCTGGCGGCGATGGTTTTTTTGCTATTGTTATGAGAGACGCTCAGATTTAAGCGATCCGCTTCCACACCAAGCCACTCATCATATATAATGAAGATGAGTGGGCTTTATACACACATCTATATGTATATATATATACTATATATATATATATATTATATACATAACATATACCTTATTATAGATTATATTATACATTGTATATATATAATTATGTACATATATATTATGCATATTAATACTGCCCACTCGTCCGACCTGCAAGCTGAGACGGGCCAGGCGCCCGCCGCTCAGGTTTACACATAACATTAAGCCACTCATCACACTCATCTTTCACACAAAGGCACTCATCATATCGTCGACTGCTTCATGTACAAATCGAAAATCAACAACAAACAAACAAACCTTGCTGGCTCCTGTCGAGGCCCACTTTGGCTGCGGCAATGAAAGTATGATATGATCCATGCATCGCACTGGTTCAAATTTCAACCAATGTGCTGCTCGGTTACAGACCCTTGCCCGCTGGGTGAATCACAAACGTCCTTTTATTTTCACAAGTAAATATGTGCACGGTCGTTGTCATAACGACGGCAATTACGATTGCAGGAAAGAAGCAGTGTTGTTACAAAGTGTTGGCAGCCTAATTGGGATTCGAAAATAATCCATTGAATAGTATTATGTATTGACGATGATACAGTGGTACTACCGAGTGCTGTTATTGGACGAAACTAGTCTTGAGGTTTCGGTAGTGCACTCTCTTGAAACATGCTCCAAAGGTGGACTTTCCATTTAAGGGAGTGTTCCACATTTACATTGGGTTTTGAACTGAAATAGCAGTATTGAAGACCTTCCGGTGCTGTTCACAATCCTGCCCTTCGTTGGACTTAAGCCCACCAAGTTTCTAAATTACACGCCCAAGGAAGTGGAAAAAGATACATTGGAGAGAACATTTCAAATCCCCTTGACATTCACGACGTTACAATAATGTCATTAAAACCGTGCCATTCCATAAGTCACGCGGTGATCAAGGGTAAAAAGTATGATTGGCGAGACGTTCAAATCTGGCGTTTGTGAGCGCGATTTCCAGATATGACGGCCGTCAATTGACTCTCAAGCAATGTTATCCAACGTACGATGCCGATTGCGCATCGAGGAGCATGTTTAATTGCGAGAGATTGTGTTGTCTAGAGCAGCTTTTCACTTAAAAGATATACCAATAACTATCAACGAGTTTGTTTCATCATATACGTTGCTTCAATATCTTCGAATGTGAAACATCCCCTTTAGAAGCAAAACTCTGGGCGAAACAGGCCTCCTGGCACGCGTTCTCGGTCCTGATTCCCCCCCCCCCCCCCCCGACGCTTGCGACAACGCTCGCTTGACGCCGCCGTTCGTCTGGTGCCGCAGGCAATGACCTCGTAACCTCGGCTGGGCCAAGTGGCGCGGCCCACCACGAGCCGCCCCTGTCAGGCGCGGGGCGGGCGGGATACGTCGCCGTCGATGTGTAAAACTTACCGACGCACTACACATGCATGCAACGATAATCAAAAGATTATCCATACGTACACCTGCGGACGTTTCCATATGAAAGCCAACTCAACGTGTCATCCAGGTTCAGAATAAATTCACGTCGGCTACCAGCGGCTGTGCTGGAAGGACGCACGCGACGCCAGGAACGAGCAAGTCGCCGCGTCACGGGAAGGCAGAGGGCCGAAGGCTCCGGCGTACTCGCCACCGACCCGCGGGTTCACAGTGCCTAAGCTGTCCTGGAAGCCGGCGGCTCGTTCAGACACCTGTCGAAGCCTTAGCAGTCCCGGCGCATGCGGCGCCAGCCCGAGCACCTCCAAGGTCGAGATGCGATCACGACGGTGAGTGCCCGAGACAATCGCAGTCTCATAGCTCATGACGCTTTGCAGCTGATCGAGGTAGGACGAGGTGGCCTCGCCCCAGACAACAGATAGCTATGGATGTGAGGAAAGACAAAGAGTGCCATTAGACAAGAAGCTTGCGGTTTCCGGGGTTACGTGATATTAAGTGGTGCCGAATTTCAATTTTGTTATTTTATACACATGAAGACGGAGTTACATTTTAAGGCCACCTCCGGACATGTGCTCCTCCCAGGATGAATGATTGTCAATTGTGACATCCAGCATCTAGAAGACGATGGGGGAGCCGTGTGTGGCCGACAACGCCAAAAGATGGGGTCATGTTGAGGGAGCTTGAGAGAGGGAGGGAGAGCGCTTGAGGGAGCTGAAGGTGGATGTTTTGGTTTGGCTCATCCTGAAAAATTGGCGGTGAAGAAGGACTTAACAACGAAAAGGTTATCCGTGCCTGGATTGGCTCACTTAATGGTAGGGGATGTTCGGAGTCAAGACGTTGGACGTCATCGCCACATAATACTTTATGAACATGTGGAAGATAGTTAGGGGGAACGTTAGTCCGGACGCTGAATAAAATAGGGCTGGCGAGGGATCCCTGTGAGGCATTATGGGGAAAGGTGAAAGGAGAGGGGTCCGCCTCTCACCACCTGCCTCCGGTAACGAGGTAGTTCTCAAACCAATGCGATTTCACGCCGTACCACTGCAGCCTGCAAAAAGGGCGGAATGGTCTACCGTATCAAACGCTCGGCTCAAGCAAATCGATGGGACGACAACGGCGTGGTCTTTTATGGCCGTTGGCCGTTGTATATTTGCATGTGTACTGCTCTCCTGCAGAAAGAAGCATACACGAATGAAGAAGTAATTCATAAAGATGTGCGTATGTGAGGCTCCATTTGAAGTGCGTTGTTCAGGTTCGGTCTTCAGCTCATGAACGGGTCATTGGCTATAAGGTGCAAAAAGGGGAGCTGAAATGGTCAATTCTCTTATAAATTTCTGTTGTGGACAGGGACTACGGAAAGTGGTTTGTCGGCACATGGGATCTCATTGAAATGTTTGAATGTGGGCATGGTTAACATCAGGGTTATATTAAGGATCTATGAAGTTAATGGAAACATCACAAAGAGATATCGATGGTTAAGTCGATAACTGGAATAAACTGCCTGATAAGATTATCAGTATTGGCTCACTCAAAACAATGTGTCCAGGTACGTAACTGAAAGGCTCTACGTTTGTATGGGGTTTTGAACTGAGATAGTCATCTTGAAGATCATTCGGTGCGGTCCACAGTCCTGCCTTCCTTAAGACCTAAACCATTCCAGCTTCTGAGCTGCATGTCCGCGAAGATGCGCAAGCTTTTTCGAGGGAGACTATTTGAACGTTACCCAGGTCTCCATGATGCCATAATGGCATTCAAATCCTGTCATTTCATTGGTTATGCGGCAAGCAAGGTCAAGAAAAATATAGCCGTCGTTCGCATTCGGTGTTCGTTAGCACGATTTCTACACATAACGGACGTCAATTGGTTTTCAAACAATGTTGTGCAGGATACGGTGACATACTCACACAATGACATATTGAGGGGCAGACTTACTTCGCAGAGAAACTGTTGTCTAGAGCAGACTTTTTCACCAAAAAGTATACCAAAAGTCATAATTAAATTGAATTCATCATATCTGATGGTTATTTTGATGGGTTCAAACGTGGAACATTTCCTTTAATAAGAGGGCGAACAAATTTGTGGTGTTCCAGAATAGCACGTTAGCACAGAAAAGTTGCAAAACCTCAACAGTCAGCCGCTGTTCCATTTTTGCTATTACATGATCAAAACCCATGTCTGATTTCCTACGCAAGAATTGCATGGTCTATATGGGCCACTGCGACTTATTGTCGCACCTATACCATATGTTTATAAGTCTTTATTTGCAATAAGGTCTAAAGGTGTCTACCATAACGTTTTGCGCGACGATGGGAGATGGCTCAGCACATCAAGGCCTTTCAAAAGATACGCGACCCGTTGAGGGTGTAGAACTAGTGAAAGTGCATTAAAAGCCTTCAATATGACGAGACGACTGAACACATGTGACAGAGCAGTTCCTGTCGGCTCCGGGACAGCGCGACAGCTATATGTCGGGGGTTACATTACTAGAGGCGTCGTTGCATTAAATCACGTCGCATCGCATACTGCATGGAGGCCCGATCAGCATAAAAGAAGCGGGATTCAGCGGAAAGCATGCATACGCCTCGCGCTGCCAAACGCGTCCACAGATCCAGGATTGGGCGCCGCCAGCTGGACGCTGTTGAGAGGACGGTCCCGCCGCCGCCGCCGCCGCTGCTGCGTGGCCGCTGCCGCGTGCTGACCTCGAGACCCGGCGTGTTATCGCCGCGTGATGTCACGTGCCCATCCAGCCGCCCACCGGCTGACGTCACGTGACCGGCGCAGGTAGGCCCGGTGTCACGTGGGGGCGCGGCTGACATCAGCCTCAGCCGGGCGCGCGTCACGCGCCGCGCGCGGGCGGCACGCGTCGCCCCCCCCCCCCCCCTCTCAACGCTTCTCGGCTTGGCAGTCTGGCAAACAGGACTGCAGTGACGTCAAAAGACGATATCAACATAACCGTGACAGAAGCTGCGAGTAAGTATTCATGCAATACGTTGCATTGTGTGAATGCATTGTATGTTAATGTGTTTAATGACCGTCAGCTTCAAACGTTGATGAAGAGGTGCGATATGTATTTAAGGAGGTGACCATTATTAAGACGACATAAATGAGATGTGTGCGATGATCAGTCACTACTGATCATCGCGGACACTGTTCTTAGTCGCCTACAAAACATCGCTATTTCATGCTTGAAAAATATGTGCGCTTGGCATTGCCCATCCAGGTCGTTTCTGTCCGGAGAAAGTGTGCGAAAATTCCCGATAAATACCCCTAGATTAGCCTCGACCTCTTTCCTTCTCTTTCTAATCTCATGTCGATTTTGGCACACTGTGTCATTGGTATGCAACGGCTACGCGACCACACTTATTCGATCGACAAGAATCAAAGCACAATGTGCCGTTACCAAATGAATGAATGCATCCCACCATGGAATAGCACAATTCGCTGCCTATTGCCCAGGCTTCGGGGTAAGTATTATGATTTCGAACACCTTTCCACATCCTGAAGGAAGACCCGTATGCATTCTGGAATCACGACGCACAGCTAGCTCGGCAGCACCTCAACACCGTGCAAACGTTTCATGCCGCAGTCAAATAATGACGCAGACATAGACATGGACGTGAATATGCACTATACGCGGCTATTGAAGTCCATCGTCACAGCTTTCAAACAATGTGTCACTAGCTACAAATGCAAACACGCATAGCTTACAAACATGCACAAAAATTCAAACGCTTACGCATGCATACACAGCTCGTACCATTCCGTCAGGTTGGACGTCGAAGTAGTAGATGGCGTCTCAGTGCACGGACAAACCTCGCACTTTGACGTTGTGCCATGTCACGAGGAAAGGATTTATGCTGGGTGGCAGCTCGGCAACATACCGCGTAGCATATTCATTAAATAAAGAAAATTATTCGTCTAGAGCAGTTTTTCACTTTAAACTATGCCATTCAGGGGCGTGGTTTAAAAAAAGTGAGTTGGGAGGGGTAGGGGGCTTACTGTTAACAATGATCCAACCTACCCACAAAATATGCAATCAAACAGGCTATGTCCCAGATTTGGCTCTGATGCCCAGATTTGAGGCTGGAGCGTAAGTTTGCTTCATTATCTTCTTATGAAGAACGTTCCATTCAGGGAGAATGTTTCATCTTTGAAGATAGCGAATATGAGACATGATGGCAAAATTCACTTGTAGCTATGGGTGTGCTTGAACTGCGTAAACCGTCCTAGACAACCCAATTTACCTTTTTACTACACATGCTTTACAATACGCCCTCGATTGAAGCGTCGTAGATTCTTTGACGTCACAGTCGCTGCTAGCCTGACCGTGTTAGAATTGTTATTTTAACGGAAGACCGACTCACTTGTAGTACTTGAATTCGCCGAGAGGTGACTTATTGGTTTATGTGTGTAAACTAAACCGACTAATGTTATGTGCGCATGTTATGCCTCCTCGAGCGTTCCTGCATATCCGTGCTTCATGACACGTGCATTTGTTTGCATTTGCACTCTCGGCTACGGCGCTGTTCTTAAAGGGAATGTTCCGCATATGAAGATATTGAGGTAGGTATCAGCTATGATGGGAAAAGCTTACTTGTAACTATTAGTGAGCTTTCGAGGTTCAAAAACAACGCTAAGCAGCAAAATTTCAAAGCTTGTAAAAATGCACCCCATTACGTCATTATTTGATGGGTTCGTAAAATGGCTTTGTAACGGCAGCAATACCTGGCAGCATCTGGTAGCCAGACTTTAAAAATGCCTCGAAACACACGAAAGCTGGGGCCAACGGGCCATTCTTGTCGCGGGGGATGTGTCGGGTGGCGGATTAGTGGGTGGTTTGTTTGTGGATTTTTTGTAGTAGTGCTGACCGTAAGCAAAGCTTCGGTGGACTGCTTGTCATACGCCACGTAGCGATTGCCAGCTTTTATGGCAGCTCATTAATATCAAAGCACAATATGCTGTGCTGCTGCTGTTGCTGCTATGCTGTTGATGATTTTGTCAATATGTTGTTGATCCATCGTTGCCTGCAGTGCTGTAAGTAGTCGTGACATTGATATCATGTGATGTGCACAGTAGTTACTTTCTGTATTGGTTGTAACTGGCAATGCAGTGTAATACGAAAATTAACGAATTTGTAACGTAACTATGAATTGATTGCCAAAGCATTGCTATTGCCTTGGTAAAGATAGTGAGGTTGGGCTACCAAGAATGTTCTTTTGTTTTGCTTAGGATTATTTATGCAATTTATAATTAATCCTCACATAACCATTGTGGTGCAATGACATTCTTTACTATTGACTTTGTCGATGTGGTTTTCATACTGCAATCCATGCTGCTTTCGTAATAAATTCCGTCATGAAAAGATGGTTCAAGTGTGCTCTCTTGTATTGACTCCCCATCTGACATACGGCTGTCCAAAAACACATCATTCAAGATGCCAATCACTTTCAGCAAAGCAGACAACAAATAATTGGCATCACTTGCTCATCCCGTTTGGGAATCCACAAAACGTACGCGAGAAACATGCAAACACATCTTCCACTTCCACGGTCATGCAACACGCTGCAGCCATCAGCCTGCTTCCCTGAAAAATAACAGGAAAATTTTGCATGTGGTAAAATGGCACTCCAAGCATGCTGACCTTGCATAATGCTGGAGACATGACAAGTGCATGCAGTTATGGTTGGATGAGCAAAATGCAAGAAAGTGATGAAGCTGGCAGTGCACACAAGGCTCATGATACGAATATTATTAAGTTCTATCTAATACATCAACAGCAATACTTTTCCACCTTTCTCAGCAACCAGCATCTCGTGCCAGTTGCCAGTGACTTTCGCACTGATGACTCATTAGCAATGCTCGTCTGCATACAAAATGTGTGAAGACGGTGCAATGTGCATCAGTGATAATACACCTCTATATTTTCAGAACTCTTTAGGGGAAGACAATTTTGCAAAGCCATATAGTGTTAGCCTACACTGAGCATGCGCATTAATCCGCTGTACGCACCAGTCCGTACTGTCAAAATGAATTGCTGATAGAATGACACATAATGGATTAATTACATGCTGTAATACCTCAATAGGTCCAAAATGTTGGCAAGATCATACTGAACTACCAGCTTGCCCTTGTACACCCCTGCAACATAAGTGCTAGTGCTTATCTTACTTTGTAGGGTTCCTTCGTCATGTTCAAGCACAAACATAGAGGTGGAGGCAGGTATCAATATATCACATTTTATTGCGAGCCAGTAGACTTAACGAATATCAAAACAATGTCCTCTCTCAGAAGTGCAAACCTCGCACGCACACTCTCCATGTCACCAATATCGACACAAGCCACTGTCACACACCACCACTGATCACACACATTTCAAGCCCCTGATTCACACTCTTTTGTCAAATAAGTGTGATCTCACACCTGCACAGCTCGCGGGACTATCAAATTGCAGGTTTTTTTCGCAATTTTTGCACAAATTTTCAGTCATAACACCGCATTTCACCGTGATCTCCATTCAAAACAAAGTTCCAACGGGGACTTTCATAGTAATGCGGCCCAAGAGGGTGTACTTGTAGAACAAAATTGTTCGTTCAAGATTCAAATTTGTGGCACAATACAATGAAATATTTAGTAAAAGATATATCTAAAATTACTGTAATGTTTCCCTAATTTCCTAATGCCTTGCTAACCCATGCTAGGTTCTGTGTTCCGGTACACAAGGCGCCAACCGAGCTGTCGGTTAGAGATACGTCAGCAGAAGGAAAAAATGCCAGCAGGGGAAAAAAGACAGAGTTGCCGTCGCGTATTCATTTTTATAACTCTCGGGAGTGCCCGTTTTTTGGGAGCCGTACTTTTTTCCAGACGGTGGTGCTCTTTTTTATAACATTGACCTGTGGCCTGGAAATAAGAGAAAATGACCCGTTCGCCACGAATGCCGCACAACTCGAAAGTGCTCACGCTTACGTTCGCGACGCGCATTCGGGAGCGAAATCTTGCTAACAGCCAATCATCTTCCGCGCATTGAATCATGCGTGCTGCATCATCGGTTTTGCGAATGTACCAGCTGCCATGCTGTTTTGACCATAAGCAGAACAGTCTGTAGTATGACCGCGATCGCATGACGTTTCTATGACGTCAGTAATGCTGAGACAACTTTGAAATAGGCTTCAAATAAACCTTTTCGCACTTCTGCGGGCGTGTGACTCAGGAACCAGATCGTTTTGGGCCTTAAAAAGGACATGACCGTGAGCTGCATCGAAAGATCCTCAAGATGGCTATTTCAGTTTAGAACGTCATACAACTGTGGAATATTTCCTTTAAGTCAGTTGATTCCCAGCCTCCTTCCCGCAATGACAAGAAGAGTCACCCATTGCCTTTATGATATATCCCAAAACGCGGTTCGTGTTCGAAACTTCCACGCAAACAATGACAGTGACAATGGTCAACAACGAAACTGACACAATAGTCAATTTTTATCTACTTTGAGCAGGATGCGGCCACTGAGAAGGTGTCATACATGTTTGGGGAACTTTTTGTTGGGCGGCGCAAAATAGTCCGCACAATGTCCTGTGCGCCTAGGTTAGATACGAGAGGCTTTGAAGTCTTGCAAAGGAATAAGTGTAAACTGCTGGAGACAATCTTGAAAAAGGATTTTCTCAGTTCAAACGTCACTACAATTTTAGAACAGTCTCTTGAAGAAAATGATGTATTTTAAAGGGAATGTTCCACATTTGTATGGCGTTTTAACCTGAAATAACGAACTTGAGGACCTTCTGATGCAGTACAAGGTCATGTGCTTTTTTAAGACCCAAAACGATCTGGTTCCTGAGGAATACGCCCCCAAAAGTGCGAAAAGGTTTTTTTGGAGCCTATTTCAAAGTTGCTTTGGCACTAATGACGTCATAGAAACGTCATGCGATCGCGTTCATACTACACGCTGTTTTCTGTTTACGGTCAAAACAGCATGGTTGCTGGTACGTTCGCAAAAGCGATGACAGTGATTATCAAGAGTGCGAGCATTGCTCGTAAGTCATCAATGTCATAGTCACTGCAACTTGCGCGAGATGCTGGTTGCTGAGAAAGGTGGAGAAGTATTGCTGTTGGTGTCTTGGATAGCACTTTATAATATGTTTGTCATGAGCCTTGTGTGCGCTGGCAGCTTTATCACCTTCTTGCATTTTGTCCATCCAACCATAGCTACATGCACTTGTCATGTTTCCAGCCTTGTGCAAGGTAAGCATGCTTGCAGTGTCATTTCACATGTACATTTTCCTGTCATTTTTCAGTAAAGCAGCCTAATGGCTGCAGCATGTTGCATGACTGTGGAAGTTAAAGATGTGTTTGCATCTTTCTCACCTACGCTTTGTGGATTCCCAAAATAGGCTGAGCAAGTGACGCCACTCCTTGGTTGTCTGCTTTGCTGAAAGTGATTTGTGTATAGTATCATGTGTTTTTGGCCAGTCATATGTCGGATAGGGAGTCAATACAATAAAGGACACTTGACCCATATTTTCATTATTATGAAAGCAGCATGAATTGCAGCACAAAAACCATATCATTTTGCATTATGTCATGCCACAGCACAGCACTGAGTTAGTGCCACAGCTGCTGACCCGTGCCTCTACACAATGTACCACATTGGTTGACTACTCGGTCAGACCCATGAGATAGCGGCTTATAATTTATGAATGACCGGTAACAACTGATTTAACAATGCCAAAGGACCGTCAACAACAAGAATATAATTGCACCACAATGGTTATAACAAGGTTAACTATTACCTGATAAATAATCCTAAGCGAAAAAGCTTTCCTGGTAGGCTAGCGTTGACATCTTTTCCATAGAAATAGCAATGCTTTTACAATTAATTCATAGCAACTTTACAAAACTGATTAATTTTCACGTGGCACTGCATTTCCAGGTACAAACAACGAAGTAACTAACGTGCACATCACATGATATCAATGTCAGGACTACAGCATTGCAGGCAACGATGGGTGGACAATAAAGTATTGACAAAATCATCACCAGCACAGCAGCAACAGCAGCAGCACAGCATATCGCGCTTCGATATTAATGATCTGCCATAAAATCTGGCGATCGCTACGTTGCGTATGGCAACGTAGCGTCCAGTCCAGTCCAGTCCAGTCCAGTCCAGCGAAGTGGCCAGGGTCAAAACAAAAAATCCACAAACAAACCACCCACTAAACCGCCACTTCACACAGCCCCCGCAACGAGAATGGCCAGTTGGCGGCGGCTTTCGTGTGTTTCGAGACATTCTTTAAGTCTGGCTGCCAGATGCTGCCAGGTATTGCTGTCGTCACAGATCCACTTCATGACGCCATGAAACAATGACGTAATGAGGCGCATTTTTTGCAAACTTTGAAATTCTGCTACTTGGCGCCGTTTTTGAACCTTGAAAGCTTACTAATGGCTACAAGTAAGCTTTTCCCATCATATCTGATGCTTACCTCAATATCTTCAAATGTGGAGCATTCGCTTTAAAGGCAGTGTTTTACATTGGCATTGGGTTTTGGACTGAATTAGCCAACTTGAAGATCATTCAGTACATTTCGCAGCCCAGCATTTCTTAAATATAAACCCTTCTAGCTTCTGAGGTAAACGCCCGCGATGATGTGTAGACTATTTTACAAAGACTATTTCAAAATGATCCAGACATCCACGATGCCATAATGACGTAATTCAGAGCCTGACACTTCATTGGTCATGCGGCGATCAAAGGCAAACAGAATATAATCGTCGAGTCGTTCATATCTAGCGTTCGTTAGCATGACTTACGGATAGAACGGCCGTTATCTAGCTCTCAGTCAATGTTGTGTATGATACCATGGCGCGGCAGAGAATCCCGTATTGAGGAGCACGTTTACTGTGTAAGGAAATGGTGTTGTCTCGAGCAGTCCTTGCCACTTAAAAATATGCCAATCGTTTTAAGTAATGGCCCTAGAACAGAAGGTAAACCGTCTGGCCATATTATTCACGCGATCTACGCTCCAAAATAATTTTGCATCTATTTTGCTTGCTTTATGCATCCGAAATGTCAGCTGCAGTTTTTTTATTTAGTACATAGTCGAGATGTAGGTGAGATGCCAAAACGAGGTCATACTAGGTCAACATGGCACACAGTCATTTGTCATCTGGTACATGTTTCCGGGCTACTTATCCCACAGGAATCCAATCTTATCACCTTTAATCTTGTATCGTGTCAGCGTAGTGCCCGAAGAGATCAAAATCTGCTGTTTGTTTAAATTAACCCTGACCTTTTAAAGATATTAATTGGTGCAGGAAATTGATTTTGAACTTGCCGCGTAAGTAGCTACCACTCTGGTCACGTCTTGTTTAAAATGACGATTTCATAATGTTCAAAGGGTAAGGTTTCAATTTGCCAGCAATAGAGGGAAGAAGACATTTTCATACCAAGTACGCAATGTCCAGTTCACAGGGCACTTTTACGCATGAATAAGACACTCAAGCATCATTTTATCAAGGCCAATAGCAACCACGCAATGACCTTATTCTAAACATCACAAACAATGGGGCATAAGTAAAAGACCTGGCCACAGCATCCCTTTCCTAAACAGCATGAACAGTTCACACCATTGGTGGCTGGTGGCATGCTGGCGCAGATGCTTGTCCCAACATCTCTGCACGGCAGCGCAGTCCTGGCGGTTCTTCTCACTGTAAGGACTGCATAGTGCACACGCCTTTCTTTGCATGCCTTCCCCTAAAGCGCCTGCCTCTGACCATTTCAGCATAGTTTCCAGTATATCAAAGAAAAAACCTGAATGGCATAGTTATTATCAACTTTCAAGGAAAGGACTATATGATACCTTTGATACCTTTACCTTTGCCTTTATGATACCTTTGATGCAATTGGACTCAAACAGCAAGTTATTCAGCGTGGACTGCAAAACGTGTGATGGAATAGCTGCAAAACTTACATAGCTGATCGTTTCCGTAGAAATCATTTCTCTTTCATCACATACGTTTCTTATATGCACTTGTATACGTAAGGAAGACGATGTGAAGATGGCAAAGTGATGTGACATGGGATCCAGTCCCAAATAGCCATAAAATGTAATTGAATGGGATTGCCACCCAAAGCTATCCATAAATATTTGGAGCACTGTGAGGTTGGCTAGCTGTCATTAATCAGCGTCAGCGTCATCATCATTAACGCTATCTTAGACACTTGCCTAACTTACTTGGTACCAAACGTGGCAGGCCCAGCAAGGGAGTAGCCTGCGGTCGCAACCTTCGTGAACCACGCTGCTGAGACAAGGGAGCGAATGAAGAACCACGTATAACCACGTCTGGAAAAATAAAGGCTACTACTGCAAGCAGTGTCAGGACGCATCAGCATTGTAGTATAATAACAATAATTTAATATATTTTGCATCCCCAGGCTGGCACATATCGTTACAAGTGCAGATATGAAAACACAACACACCCACAAACATAGTGCAAGACAGCAGGCAAAGCATTCAGTACATGCTGCAGCTAGCGGACCAACGCCACCTTACACCCGGATCATGAGAAGAGAAGGCTTACGCCTTTGACATTATCTGCAGGTTTACATATGGCTACCGTACACACAGATGGTATTGTCTAAAGCACACTTTAAAAACGCTTCGACAATACGCTAACTGTTAAGTGTATTTGCGAATAATATTGTGCACATAAATAAGACTTAATAGCGTTATTTCACGGATAAAAAACAGAAGAATAGAGATAAAGATACGTTAATGTTTCAGCAACATGCCTTTATCGAAACCAAGAGCAGAACTTGATGCGTTCCTTCAATCAATCCGGACACTGCTTGGATTAATAACCTTTATTTTTCCAGAGCCAAAATTCTGCTATTCGTTTCGATAAAGGCCTGCCGCCGGAATATAAACACGTCTATATCTCCATTCTCTTGGTTTTTCTCCAAGGAATTATATTAGCATATTGGGCCTGAACTAGCAGGCAGGGTATTCTGAAGGCTGGTTAGCGCGATGGGGCAAGTAGTTGAACGTCATGATCTGAAAAAAATGTCCGTTAAATTATCCTGTCGAATCAACCTGCCGATTTATTCGGTGTTATAGCTCAGAAAACATGATGGGATTGTATGTTCCATAAAATGAAGCTCATTTTCGATGACTATGGTTTGACTATAACACAAAAGTTGACTTCTACAAGCATTTGACCATTGTCCAAAAGCGTAGTACTCACACGTTGTGTAAAAAAGTATGGCAGTCAGGGCCCTCAAAAGACGCCCGATTGTCGTATGCAAAGGCTTCAAGTCGCATGGTCATGACATGACATGTAATCCTAAATTTTTGATAATGAATGATTTTGTTGGCAACTAGTAGCGACTTTTACCCACACCATCTCGCTGACATATGCATAGTTCCTGATATTTCTCCTCGGAAACCGGTTCCCGCTTCATGGTTACGGAACCAGGAGGAGCTCAGGACGCTGTACGCTATCGTGCTGGGGATCCCGCACTTACCAAGACCCAGGAAAAAAATGTGCCGAGGAACCGGCAAGAATCAGGAAATCATCCTGATATAAGCCGAGAGAACAAGGAACAGCCAAGATCCATTTGGATGCGCAAAAGACCCAGCGAGAGCCAACATCCAGCCCGGAGTTATGGCGAGGATCTGCCGAAGAATAAGATCAAGCATAGGACTAGGCTCATTATCTAAGGCATCAATGCCACGAGTGGTCAGTGAGAACTCGGATCCAATTTTGGAGGCCAGGCGTAGGACCGCAGGCCATCTGATCAAAATGAACGGAATTAAACCCATGCAAAAGACGCATTGAGCGATTTCCTTTTTCATTGGGAGATTCTCGTGACCAAGTTGCATTAAAGTAGGCAAAAGCATCGGGAACTGCATTGCAAATCATCCAGCTGCACATCAAACTTTGCTCAACCGAACGCAGCCCGCTACAGTCTTCAGAATTACGCGGTCATCTCCCATCGCTCGCTGACAGGATATTCCATGCTTGAATGGCTCTGTTGGTATTTTACGCTTGGCACCTGATATCCAGTGGTTGGGGGCCTCTTGCACTACGGGGCCCTCAACCGCGTTAAGATAAAACGACAGAGCAAGCTCTTCCACACCGTGTCACGTGTTCGTGTTTTTTTCACGTCACGTGTTGTTTCACACTGTGTCATGTGTGATGTCTCACGAGTTCACGACTCGCGATGACACGGGATCGCGTCATGATGTGGACATTCTGTGTCCCACTTGTTAATATGCCCCACAGGTCTAAAAAAGACACACCGCAGCGGGAGCCCCAGTTTTTGCTGCCACACAGCCAGCCCCCAGTACCGCAGGTTTATTATTTGTCGCACAATGCAGTCCAGCGTACAGCACTTCCACCACAGGCGGGAAGGATGGGCGGCACATCATTCCAGTCAATATCGCTATCTCCACGTCGATCATTTGATGCTTTTTCTCTCGGAACCAGCCACTTAAAAACGTGATGAAAGCTGTTCTGAACGTGCAAACGCATTTTCCACTGGTTGCCACAATCGCGCGTGCCGGGCGTTGCGTGGTGGGCGGCTGCCGACCTGCTCGCGGTAGCCGCGTCCTGCTATGGTGGCGCCGTCTGCCGGCCGGTGACCACCGCCACCTGCTGTACACTGGATCTGGGCGCTGAGGGATCATAATGGCATAGCATGTTTTTACAGTAGCTAGGTCGGTTCCTAAGTTATGTTGGTATCAGTCAGCCATAAATCTGCGTTCTGATCCGCCATTTTTATAAACTGATCCGATAAGGGAGGGGAGAAAACATCCCTCTGCCGTTTCCAAACCAAGAATGATAGCGTCTCGCGCCAAAGAAAAGAGCGGGATGGCCTAGACCAGATCTTTCGATTAGTAATTAGTGTGGTGTTGCCTGGTCAATAATTTACACCACTGTGACAGGTTAAAGGTCAGATTTTCCTGAGATCTGAACTGCTTCAGCTTTGCATATCAATATTTACGAAGCCATGCTACGTAGCAGCAGGAAACTTTCTCAGGATTACGCGGCCGCAAGACGTGTAATTTAACATCTGTAATCGAAGGATTACACGGCCGCCAGACGTGTAATCTAACATCTATAATCGAAAGATTACACGGCCGCCAGGCGTGTTCCGCGTTTAATTCTGAGCGTATAAGAAGGCATTTATGTGTTTCGAGTATATCTCTGAGGCGCAGGCCTCCGTTAATATCGCAGTTCTATCCACCGCCGGCGGTCGACAAATTCTTCGGCTACCGACGCCGCTCGCGTCGGCAGAAGGTTGAAGTGCAGTGCTCCCTAAAGCACGTCGTTTCTCAGAAACCAGACAGACACAAAGACATCACCACGGCCAACACGCGCACTGAATTCCCCAGAGGGTGCTAAAACTCTGCATGTGGTTACAAGACCTACCGCAGAAATATTCTAAGAAAACCGTAGGACGAAGGGGGAGGCACCAACCCTCCTTCCCCCTTTTGGGGGCGGGTTAATTTAACAAGGACAGAATGCATCATGAAACCCGAATTGATAGTTCATGATCACAATTTCCCTTCATATCGTAATGAGAGGCCTCCTGAGAATCAAGTAGCTGGAATCTACTGTTCTTAGATGCTGTAGTGAGGTGCCAATGTAGCACTTTGGCCGCCGGGCTCTATTGTATCTCATTAGCTGGAAAGAACTCCCACTGGAAATCCTGGCTTTTGGGTGGCTCATCCTTAGCGATTTCCTGGATCCGCCATTACCAACAGCGCCGTCCCGCGCGGCTCCTTTCGCGTGGCATCAGGCACCGACTGTAACCGCGCGACATGACGGGAGGCTGCAACGTTTACACTGTCAACATACGCATTGCTTGCACTATAACGTGGTTCTATCCGCACCTCTTTCCATTTGGAAGGTTGACAATTCAGGAAAAGAACTCTGAATTCAGTATGCCGAAAGCCTGTGAATCATGTAATTTTAGGCATGCTCAGTCTGAATTCAGTATGCCGAAAGCCTGTGAATTATGTAATTTTAGGCATGCTCAGTCACACTTGAAAGTAAGCAAAACCAGACGTAAAAAGAATAACATGCGAACAAACTGGCATCCTTCCTTTGTTCCCTCCGCGAATCGTGCAGCCAAACACTGGTGGGGTCACTTGATGTAGGTGACACGGTGGGTGATAAGGCGCTATAGAGACGAGCTGGGCAGCGTGGGCAGCCACAGAGCTCTGACATGGATGTATCATGCAGTGCCCATTGCATGCGGTATATTCCGGCCCCTTCACGTCTCTGACACACTTGCAGGGCATTGCACTTAGGGTGCATTGCCGAGGAACGCTCAGGCCTGGGATGGACATTCTGAATGGGCGCACGACACAGGCATGCTCTTTTAAACGCATTGGTGTTTTGCCTGTGACAAGTCGTCCGGAAGGTCACATTTTCTGATTTCTCCGAGGCATGAATGTCTGCGTTAATTACAGCCGACTTATTGCATGAGACTCGTGAGTATCGACGTTTTTGTTATTCGAGGTAGCGCTCTCTGCAGAATGTAGCTATTTAATACATGATCCCTAAGTTTTATCTGGTGAGGCATAAGTTTAAATGCTGCATAATTGATGATGTCATGTCTGATTTAGTGAACTGCGAATGGGCGAAAAAAGTCTCGTTATGAAGCTACATTCTTACCGACTCAGACCAGGAAGAAAAGGAAACAGATCAGGCCATTGTCATCTGGAGTCGGTACAAGCACCTCATGATTTGTTCCTGAAGAGATATAATCTTATTCACAATTTGAATGCGCTTTGAAATCGCTGAATATTATTATTTTGACAAGATTTCCGTTATTCAGATCGTCATGATGCATTCTGTTTAATTCAGATTACCGTATATTACTTTCTTGCCGACGTCCGTCAGCAATGATTGGTAAAGTGGGTTGTCGTTGAAAACCTCATTTTTTTACAATAGTGCAAGCCGGGTCCAAAACCTCGGTGGCTCTATGTATTTTGCTTTCAGTAGACCGATGTAAGCTGATTGATGGTTTCAGACTGGCGAGGAAAGTGATTTCAAAAGGTACTTAGATATCTTCAGAGACGCTGCAATCTCTTTATAATTGAAAGCCATGGTACATATATATATATATATATATATATATATATATATACTCATGTATTTACTTCTTACTTTACCCGCGACTAGCCTCACAGACAACAACGACTGCATGGTCAGGCAAAAAACATACACATACAGTGTTTACTGTGATGGTTTAATACATGCACACTCATACAAAGGTATTAAAAATTGCAATTCCTTAAATCAAGCGAGGAACATGTCACGCCCAAGATATTCAAATTGGAAGCCAAAACTGGGATGTCAAGTGTAAATTAATTGGCTCGTGTAGGGGGTGGTCAGGTTTGGCAAGGAATGTTCCAGCCTGACTAAATTTACCTTAATTCTGCCGAATGCCACTGTGCAAGTACCTAAGTGTGAAACGTATATAGGATGCCCTACATCCGTTACAAGAAAGCTGCTATACAGTAGTCGATTGGCAGCATACAGGTAAGCTGTCCGTATGCTTGAAGAAGAAACCTGTTGAGTAGGAATTCACCGGAATAATCCATGTGTATTTGTATGCATGCATGTGTATGCAATGTGTATGAGCATGTAGATGTGAACGTAAAGCTATTCTTTCTACCGCGGTTTGGAATTCCTACAGATGATCCGCGGGCATTGAGGTAACGTCCTGGTCATGACTTCCCGATCGTGCATTTGCCGGGTCATCCAAAGTTGGACAAATGCTATCATACTTAAAGCATGCTCTAATGTTAGCTATATCGCCTCGATCCGAACAATAAGTTCCTGCGCTTTAATTTCTCCATCTAGCATAGATCTAACTGAGACAACACGTTAATTTATTAACGCTGCCCAGTTGGACCTGTGCACCACTCCATCGTGTTGTCCGCCGTATAAGGCTGAGACACGGACAGCGGCAGCAAACAACGTGAAGTGCTTGCGGTCAAGAATACACGAACTAAAAAAACACCGACGAAGAGTTCTTAGGCGCGAAAAAGTGGAAATTAAGTGGTAAAAGTGAAGTGCCATGACCCGATGCAGGTCGTGATACATGGTACTGTGCCAACATGGCTGAAACGATGACCACTTGATCTCACACCAATCAGCAGTCTTACTTGGTGACTACAAGAGCATATTGTGATAGCAGGTGAATGGCATACCTTTGCACAAGCATGCATACATACACTCCTAGATGACAAACTATTCCGGGAACCTGGATGCTAAGTTCATGATCTCCCTTCCACGTTGTTTCAAGATGCAACTTATGGCAATGTTTCATGGGGTTTGGAGCCCCATAGTAACTAGACAAATGAAATGTAGAATGCAGCATTGGTTTCATTATTTTCTTGACGGATTATTCCAGGTCAAGATGCGCCTCCGCACCGTGCCGAAAGATCGTTTCATAATGCGCCTTTACGCCGTGCCGAAAGATCGTTACAAGATGTGCCTCTACGCCGTGCCGAAAGATCGTTACAAGATGCGCTTCCACAAGCTGGAAGATCGTTACAAGATGTGCCTCCCTGCCGTGCCGAAAAAATTGTTACACGATGCGCCTCCGTGCTGTGCCGAAAGATCGTTAAAAGATGTGCCTCCCGCCGTGCCGAAAGATCGTTCCAGAGCCATGACACCAAACGCGTGGAGACATCCTGCAACGCAAACGGCCAAGCGCATTTGTTACGTCAACGCTCGCCTGGTGTAGGACGATGTAAACCTGTTTAGTTCATGCAAAGCGATCAATCAACAATCTTTGCATTTTAGCCATGGAAGACAAAGCTCTTGATGCGTTCCCCAAAACACTTTATAATCTTTCGGCTCCGCATGGCCTATGATTAGCAGCATGCTGGAGGTACCTGAAGCTGCCAATTCTGTTGAAGATTGGAACATGCTGAGCTTTAACAGTTCGTGGTGAGCAGTGAGCACATGTCCCTGGTCTTGCAGCCATCTAATCCGCCCGTTACTGCAAATGATGCCACTAGACATCTTTCGGGATTACATTTGCGGGATCCAGTTTAATCTGGTCCAAGAAGTCTAGAATGAGGTTCATCCCAAATTCGCCCTTTCCAAGATTTGTAAAGCTAGCACGGCCCACTGCTATATAGCACACATTTGCCGAGCTTTACCCGCGCTACTCGGACTCCGTGTTGTGGTCTGTGTCGTCGACGGCGGAAAGAGGACTTTGAGACATTTGCATTTTGCTTACATACTTGCTTTTTTGTTTTTGTTTCTGAAACAAACACAACATTGTCATCCAGTGAAGTGAGCACGCTGGCATACGGAGCCAGAAAACAGCACATCTAGAGATGACAGCAAAGTTATCGTCCTTTATCACCTGTTAACGCACTGAATACTAAATTATCACAGTGCATCTTGACCTAAGTAAAACACACATAAGATAATACGTTAAGTAAATACAGCTCTCTTACGAAAGTTGTTCCTACTATCGCCGTTGACGAAGCAGGCGGCTTCCAGCGGCGCACGTCAAACCTCGCGCCACTCCTCACGTCATCTGGCCCCGAAGCAAAAGGGTTCGCTTAAGTACGCTAACGGGTGGCGCAGCCAGGGGGCGCTTGCCGGTAGTCCTTGTCGCTGCACCATCTATCGTCCCTGTTCGGATGTCATCTACGGAACACGCAGACGCAACCGTTGTGCACGCAGCCGTCTGGTTAAACTGTATAAAAACATTCGACTTAACCCTATTCATAAAATTGCATTCACGGGGTTTGTTAAAAGTCTCCCAAACCAAGCTATGGCTTCAGCCATTGCGCTAGACATACAGAGTTATGGGCATGAATTGGGATTTGTGCACATCTAAAACACACGCATATCTCAGCCTGTTGTGTCGTGTTCCTGTTTAGTTTCCTCTACTCCGCCTCTGCAGCGATCTTGTTTCATTAGGTCCTGTAATAATCTTCCCTGCGCTTTGCTGGAACCACTTGACCCCAGACCCTGGAGTGCATCCGTGCTGTGCATCTCCAACAAGTCATTGTGGCTCTTGGGTCAGGAGCTGGGCCGCACCGAGACGTAACGGCCTTGAGACGACAAGAACTGACGGGAACCTCTTTCTATGTAAAGTCTCCGTCCACCAAACGCTGCCTGTGTCCGATGAACAGGTACGCAAGCCTTACGACTGGCTTTTGAGTAATCGTGATGTTGATGTACATTTTCCTCTAAAGTCAGCTCATCGACACCTGCCATTCTTCCCTTGTCGGGTTAATTCACAAATAAAGCTACCGATTATACTACATTCTCCCCTTGTCGGGTAAATTCCCAAATAACGCTACCGATTATACTACATTCTCCCCTTATCGGGTAAATTCACAGATAAAACTACCGATTATACTACATTCTCCCCTTGTCGGTAAATAAAACTACCAATTTTGGTCCACTTAACGGTTCGATGTGGTCGCTAAATCTCCTACATAACGCAAACAATCCGGCATGACGCGCCACGAGCGGCAGGCGCATGATCGGACTTTTCTGGCTCCAGGATTGCAATGGCGCGGGTCTGGCAGCCAACGATAAGCGGAACATGCGGGTGTCAACTGAGCTGTGGGAATTTTGAAGCCCAAGTTTGGTGGTAACATGTCGCAGCTGCACCAGCAGTCGTTCTAGCGAGATGAAGTCACAACTCGCACGCCTGGCACGGCGAGAAGCGAGCTCCGGGGTTGCTTCTGAGAGGGGCTGATCCGAGAGATGTTCACGGCTGTTCTGAGAAAGGCTGAGGCTCTTCTGAGGCTGAGAGATGCTCACGGCTGGTCCTCACATTCGCCCGAGCTAACCCCTTTTAATTGCTTTATCTCTGGAATCACGTCCAGTGTCAGGTCTATCAAACAAGCCCCAGCACCACTGGCCAACTGAGAAGGCCCGTGGGGTTCACAGTGAGCGGGATGCGGTCTGAGGCATGCCGTGCCGCTCTAGAAGCAGTACGGCGTCGCTCCTCTGTCGGTCTGGATCGCAGGGTTGACCTCTGAGCATAGCATAGAGGTTCCTATAGTCGTGAAAAATAGCCATGCATTTACTAACGGGGCACATCTCACTGTCATTGATTGCGCTATTGGAATTTCAAGTGTTTTTTAACCCGCCTGTTAACTGAGACCCCCGGCGTTACTCGTGCTGCGTTGACAAACAACGCGCGACCTAAAGCACCCATATTTAGTACACATAGTGCCTCACATTCACAAATTAATATAGATACGCCCATGGGACGTGCAGCATCGTCGCACGTCGAAACAGCAGAAGCCCGGAATTGTTACCATGCCATCAATCCCGCTCCCTCATTCATCCTCCCTGGGCTCGCCTCTGCGCCCAGCGATCGATGGCAGCTCACGCACAAATGCGCTCTGATCGCGTCCCGCCTTGCACGAGCAAACGTGTGGAGGGGCGCGCCGACCCACTTGCTCGCTCAAAGGCCTGTTCAGCGAGTCCACCGACGGGGGAGGCAGTGCCTTGCAGAATGGACTCGCCCGTCTCCGTATGCGTATTGTGCGTGCCGAGTGTGGGCAGGAGGGGGGCGGGGCGTGAGCCCGACGAAGCGGCGCAGCCAGAGACGGCCCCGGGGGTGGTCCTGGCGGGTGGCCCGGTTTCTGGGGCGCGTGGGCGGCGAACAGGGTCGCGAATGTGGGCCAGACGGCCTCCGACGACCTCCGAGCGGGCCGTCGAAGGCCAGCGACGGCTCCGACGGAGGACGCCTGCCGCTCCCAAGGTCTGCCGACGCCGCCCAAGGCTGCTTGCCACGTGCCGTCGGATCGATCTGGCTCCGACCCCGGCCGACGACGTGATAGGCCATCACCACCGGGTAACGCTGGGTCGCAGCGCGGCAAGACGCGGTGATCACTGTCCGCTGGTGACGTCACGGTCACGATGCAGTGTTGGTACGTCCTCGCCGGAGTAAAGAGTCAACATAAGAGTGACGTAGCGGTGCAAAGGCGACGACATACTCACAGTGTATGAATGATATGACGGTCACGGCACAGGACTTACGCCAGGTACATTGCAAGAGAGACGTCAAAGTTGCAGGGCAAAAAAAACTCGATCCCGTCCGATTCTGGTGGAATTATATCGGATTCCAGACTCGACTCAGTTTTGCCGAGATCGGTATTCGTGTCCGGTTTCATATGTTTCTTGGAATTAAATCGTGGTGTTTGCGTGGAAGAGAAATGATTGCCTTTGCGTGAAAATGTCCAGATCGTAACATATTCCTACCAAAATATCATGAAACAAGCTACCTCAGGGCTTATCAGAATTTTTCAATGATTTTACATCCGACGTGCATAAGAAAGCAGTTGGAGAAGTATTTTTGAACAATCTGACCTGGGTCACGCCCTCGGGGACGGTCATTTTCTTAGATGTAAATTACAACCTTGGCGTTTCAGGCGCGTGCAGTCGAGTTTTCGCATCATAATGGGAACATTGATTCGAACATTTCACAACCCAAGTCTACAATTCAGCCTAAATTCACCCGCATGAAAATTGGGCAAAATTTGAGCTGTGCCAGCCACGTACGACAGAACGGCACACCAACAAAGCACACACACGCTGCATGCAGACTTGAGCAAGTGGGGGGGGGGGGGGCATGGGCATGGCTCAACCCCATCGAAACAGTTCAAGTGGCCGTCCACGCGTGCAACTGAGCACCACTGGCGGTTGCCATCAGTTATAGCTAACTGAGACACTATGATAGTACGTAGGGCATGGGCGGGGAGTGGGGACAGGGAAGACCCATTCCAATGAGCCTTTCTTTGACATTAAACATCGCAGCACCCGGCGTTGCACGAAAATATTTTAGTGGTAAATACATGCGTCAAATGTATCTCTCAATCTCTTCCGTAGCCGTCTTCAGATCGGTGAAGACGATCCTGGTCAGCGGGCTCGCCCCGAGATCGGTGGTTGGATCCGTAAAACGGACACAGGCTGAGAAACGCCAGCTCCATACAATCGAAGGATCCGCAGGAAGGCATGTGCAGTAGGCCCCAATATTTTGTCCCCTGCTTCCCACTGATTTCTTCCACAAAGTATAAACTGGATCTCGGTCCCCCTTGTTCTTTCAACGAAACAAGACAGTAGATCCCGCTTCCCCTTAGTTACTTTGAAAAGATGAAGCCGTAGATCCTCGTCAAAACCCTAGATCTTGGCGCCCAATAACGCTTTCCTCAAAAGAAATGGATCCTGGTTGTCACTGGCTCTTTTAGCAAAACAGGACCATGGGTTCTGGGTCCTTTGGTTTTTAGACAAGATAAGACTGGATCCTGGTTCCCACTGCATCTTTCGGCTTAACAACACCCTGGATCCCGCTTTCATTGTTTTTTTTACGGAACATGACTCTGATTTCTGGTTTTTCTCGGTTCTTTCAAAAGCAGCAAACTTGGGAGATTGGTTTTTATATTTGTTTATACAAGCATCCGTTTCCAGGTTCTCAGCCTCACATTCGTGAGTCGCACAGGATAATCCATGCATTTTACTCCATGAAAATAAACCACACCCCACAAGCAAGTCAAGCTGCCAGCATACTCTAATACCATAACTGCATTGCTTAAGTTTTGATGCCAGCTGAAGATCACTGGCGGCCACTTACAAAGGAAATGCCTGAAAGCTGAAGCCACCTGTTTATTCTTCTAGAATAGCACGAGCATTAATTTTCATTTATTCTTCCTCTTCTTCCTCGCACCTCACACCTCACCTTCACCCACCCTTCACA
>NW_023596515.1:0-6603 GCF_011947565.3 Pollicipes pollicipes
ACAACCTCTCATGCGGCTGTGTCAGCGGCCTGGCCGGCCACCAGAGCTGGGAGACCAGCTGTCCCGCAGGCCCCCGGCAAGTGGCAGAGCGGGGCGGGACAGCGGCCTGACCGGCCACTAGAGATGGGAGACCAGCTGTCCCGCCGGCCCCCGGCAAGTGGCAGAGCGGGGCGGGACAGCATAAGATTGTGGAGTATACCTAAAGTAAATCAAGAACGAAAAAAAGTTCCTGCCGCAGCAAGAACATCGACTACATACGCCTGACTTCTAAGGGAATGTGGCCGCTGGTGGTTCCCATAACCTGCAACGTAATGTCATGCCTTCCCTGACCTGCAACATAATGTCATGCGTTTCCTAACCTGCTACCTAACGCCATGCGTTCCCTAACCTGCTGCGGGAGTTGGGTGACCTCTCGAGTCGACTCTGCGGTCGTCAAATCGCTCGCGAGCAATCTGCGCGCAGACCCTCTACATCAATTGATTTCCCGAGGGTTAACCCGGCTTCTGGTCTATTGCACGCCAGCACGCCCCCAGCTTACAACGGTGAGGTTATCCAATGACCCGTGACCTTCAGCTCGGGACGCCCCCTGCAGTGGCAGTCTTCAGCCTAATACGGGAAGATGCCCCGGCATCGCACACCTCTGTCCGCTATATCACACTGATTTGTGGACTCCCGATTCCCCTGACAGGCAAGGTGCAAACCACGCCCGGCAGTGAAATGCTTTGTCCAGCCCAATAACATCACATTAAATTGGTGGAGATTGAATCGCCTACAGGCGTTGCGACTTCGAAGGAAACTAGAACAATTTTGATTTCGTGATCGTAATAAACGTAATCCCAATAATACAAATGTTAGGGGGCAGGCAACTGTGAGTCGAAGAGCCCACCTTCACTATTTTTATGACCACCAAACCTCTCCGTTCTCTCTAACAGACCAAACAACATCAAAGACATCAAACCGTACTGTAATATCAATCACAAAACATGCCACAATACTGTAGATTACGAAACTGTACATGTCTTGAACTGTACATGAACTTACTTAGCCATCAATGAACTACATCGTTACATGTGGCCCCTGATCAGTCACGTCGGATCACGTGTGTGAAAATGACCGCTGCACTGGCACGCTTAGCTACATCAAGGACATAACAAGCCACGTCAATGTGGCTCGTGCTCGTGCCGCCTTGAATATTGGCTAATGGCCAGCATTGCAAAGCCACAAGATATGTGCCGTTTGGGCTTACATCGTGCTACCTTCAAACGATCGGAACTGGTCACAAACATTACACCTAGACCCTCCTCAAGCTGTCTATTTCTAAACAACTGAACTCTGATACACTTCACGCCGCACGAAGGGGACGAATGCTCTCCAAACCCAGTACCCTCGTTCTATGCGACGAAGCATGCGATCACTGCCCCATGTATAGATAGAATAGCGACCTCGCGAGCTCACTGGTGTATCCAGGAGAAATGCGAACAAAGCGCGCCGGCAGTAATGACGACCGACGTCCGCAGGCACCCAACGGCCCGAGGAGGCTGAGCTGTCCGAGCAGTCCCTTTCTGAGCAGCCACTGCCCGCTATGGTCGGCCCCAGCACAGCGGGCCAAGTTGAGGCCACACGCTGACATGAGCGCTGCTGGCACATTTTTCTGAAAAATCCTTACTTTTTCAAATCGCCCCTTTGAGTTTCCCTCAGCCTTTTGCGCGGCTCGCCACACGTTACATGATCCGTGGACACCGGAACCGGATATTTCGATCGCAGCGCCACCTCTGTTGGGCACTAACGCCCGCAGCGCCACCTATACCAATTTACCCCAATGGCCAACTGGCTGGTGGGAACTGTGGATCCGAACGTAATTCTTAACCGTGACTTATTTCTCAGCGCTTAACTCAGGTTAGAAAACCCAGTCGATGACATAACGTCCTTTTATAAAAACTACGAAAACACTGCCAGTGAGCAGCGTGAAATGAAAGTGACCCCATCCAAAACCACCACCAGCACCGCGTGACACTACTCACGACTGAAACAGGGCTGCACGGGGCGGGCCACGAGGGACGTTTGTTGTCACTTCCACCTAATAATTCCGTTCAACGCACTCGTTGGCCTGACCGAACCCCACAACACACACATTTCGCCCATCTACAACGCTCCCAAATGTTTGCGTTTGAGTGATGCGTTTGGGGGCCAACTGCCCCAAACGCATCACCGACCGAGCCAAACTGCCAATACCTTCCCTGGAAGATTTGGGCTTCAAGGCGCAGCGCGACCACCAAGAGCTCTTACTTCCGTAACATATGAACGACTACCGAAGTGTGTAGATTACTCCCGCAACAACTGAAGGACTAAGTGTATAAAGGAGAACAACCCTATAACGTGGACGTGATATACGACGGGATGATATAATAAATACGGCAATATTGAGCATGATAAATATTGGGTATTATATGAATATTCGGCATACGTGTGGCAGTAGAAAGCAATCCCAAGTATTCAGTAATGTCGCAGCACTGCTGCCGGCAAGACGTTTCGTACACGGCGTCGACTGCAGGCAGCGCCACCACTGTAGGCAACGCCACCACCACAGGTGGCGTGATGAAACTTATAGGCGGCGCTACTAAAATGCACCTGCCGCCCACTTCGTTAGATGTCACCGTGCCTTATCCAGTATCAGGTTTCATTACGCTCCGACAGCTGTACCTACAATCATTTCCTATAGTTTCATTTAGTTCTTCACGCCGACAGAAATACTTCCACATTGTAAAGACCTCCTATGACGAATGGTTTCAAAATGTCTTATATGCCTTTCCTCTACGGCAACAGGCCAGATCTGCCTACATCCGTTTTCGCTCACGCCCGAACCGCCCGCAAACGACAGTCAAGTCACTTGCTGCTCCAGTAACGCTTGAACTAACCTCTGCTGTAAAGATACTTGTTTAAGTGCTAGTGCCCTACGCACAACAGCTTAACCCAAAAATAACCATCTCGGCTCAAAGCCCACGCAGCTGTCGAACAGTCCCTTTAATGAAAACGTACGAAGCGAAGTTGAGACAAGATGAGTGATATCGAATAGCACGCCGATAGGAGCAAGAGCGAAAAGTCCTAGAGCGAGAAGTGGCCGGGGGCCAGTTCACTAGGCGGGGAGTCCTCAGTCATTACTCGTGGTCGGTGAACAGCCAGTTTCAGTAAGGGGCACCGGCGCTGACGAGAAGGCGACACTGAGACTTTCCAAGCGCGCCTCGGTTCAACGTCACTCGGCACAGCAGCAGGCTCCAGGTGAACAACGAAGCGACCTGGTGTTCCTCTGCAGTCACTCACTCAAGACGCCAACAAGACCAGCATAAGCCCGGCGTCCGTCTAAACACGAACGTCAGTCAGCTGCAGCGGCAGGGTGACGACAGATCTCGTCGAGAACCTGTGTCTGCTGTCATGAAAGTAACGGACAGTGAACTCGACGAGAACCTGTGTCTGCTGTCATGAAAGCAACGGACAGGGAACCCGTCGAGAACCTGTGTCTGCCGTCCATGAAAGCACCGCCTACCCGCGAATCGCTCGCCGTGACACTCAATAACCGGATCTGTGCCTCGGGGCGCCCCGCCACACCGCAGCGCTTGTTGACGCGCTTCCACCGCCACTGTTCAGCGGGGAGACAAACTGCGAGCCACCGTGTGGGACACGTCAGGAGACCCTCCCACACGTAACACCGCTGGACCCGACTAGGCCTCTGTGACCGCCCGTGACCCCCCTCCTGATCCGCTGCTGACATGATATCACGCCTGGTGGTGTCGCCGCTCCTGATCCGTTACGACGCGCGGCCGCCCCGCCGGCCGGCCGTGAGACCGTGATGGCGGTTGACGTGCTGCCACCGTCGGCGAACACACGGCTGATTAAATACAGGACATTGACACACCGCGGCTGCACAACCACACCGGCATTGGCGATGTTGGCTACCTCGGATACCGAGTGAAACGTGAAGACCGAAGAGGCTGGCGGGTGTGCACTTACCCCTGCGCCTCCGGCACCGCCGCCGCCGTGCCCACAAGGACGCCGTAGCACACGCCGCTGGCTGTCAGATCGGGGACGTCCACGTCCTGACCGGCACACCGCCACGCCACCTTGAAGGCCTCGGCGGCGCTGCTACTTGCCAGCGGGCTGCCGCCCGTGGCCATCAAGACCTGTGGAAAGAGACACTTATAGTTGAACCACGCTGGTGAGGGTGCAAAACGCACGTGGTTGACCCTGACAACACTAATCGGTCCGGCGCCTGCCGAACGGTCTTTGTACATACCCGGTCGCTGCTGGTGGCGTCCGGTGTGAGCAGCGCCGGCCGCTCCACTGATGTGAAGTGGAGCAGCCGCAGCCACAGCTCGCTGCTGACAGCCGCCTTAAACGTCGAGGTGGCCGAAGTTCTGAATGTGTAATTCTTGATGAGACCACGCTCTTGGCCATCGAGGTCGACAGTCTACAGGTGTCTACACACATAGTGGTTCGTTCAAACCATCACTCCGACAAAAGACACGACAGACAGGAGAACAGTCGACGCAAAACGAATGGCGCGCAACAGTGAGTCAGACATCGGCCATTAGCGAACGGTGACGGTGCCGCGTAGGACTGCACAGTCGGTACGCCAGCTGTTGATGGCACTTACCGGCATGCGCGGCAGCCACGCCAGGAGGCCTGAGTTGTAACAGTCCAGTGTTACGTACGTGATCAACTGAGACAGGCAGCGGATGGCCGATTTAAATACCCCGGCTGTCATCATGTGCGCTCTGTGCTGTCTTTGCAGCCAGCCGTCGGGCCCCTCCATGGCCAGCTGGGTTCCGACGAGGGCCGCCATGATGTGAGACATCATTAGCTGCTCCGCACGGCCGCCTGGCAGCAGCTGTGGCAGCAGGAAACGGAGCTGCAAATGAACCTGCATTAGGCACTGCAATTATATGACAGGTCGCCGCCAGCACAATTCTGAGCCCAGCTGCATGGGACGGACAAGGCGGACGAAAATGACACAAGATGACACGCGAAACACGAGTGACCACAGATGACAGCAAGCAGATGGGAGGCAGACCGGCATCGGTGGCACTTGCCGCCCGCATGTGGCGCCGCACCTTCCTCCGGTTGCAAAAGCCAACCACGCAGGGTTATAACGAACTGGTCCGAGGTGGTCTCCAGTCCAACCAGCGGCTAAGCAATGACAGAAACAATGGCGCTGGTACCTACCTCCTACCTGCCCGCAGGGAAGTGGACCCGAACGTGTCGTGATATATTCACCACAACCGCCGGGCACTGGTGCCGCCCGTCGGTGGCACCGAGCAGGCAGCGCCAGCGGGCCTGGGTGCACTTGGGCGCTGGCGGAGGGCAATGGGCCTCGGCGGCTCGCGGGCGTTTAGCCCGCTCTACCGCGCGTGCGGCAAGCTGAAACACAAACAGACTGGTGGAAAGATAAGGCCCACAGCACAGCTGTGGACATGCGTGACGCATCGGCTGCAGAAACACGCACAAGCGAGTGAAGGCAAACAACAACCACTCACAGCATGCAATTCGTCGCCTACCCGCGGGTGCACCATCCTGATGTGCCGTTTCAGGATGGCGTACGTGGTGCCGCAGCACGGCGGTAGGCGGCGCAGGTGCCTGTGGCGCTTCCCAGCGCCGCTGCGTGCAAGCCGGCCCTGCCGCGGCTTGCACGCTGTAACACAGAATCGCCCGTTTGACACGGGTAAGCACACGGATATGGCAGCTGCGGCAGAAGCACATTTACAACCAGTCCGCCGTGACATACAGAGAGGACAATTGGTGACGTACCGGGCCGGACGCACTCTTCCGAGGCCTCCTTCTCCTCTGGCGCCGGTTATGTCGATGCCGACGAGGGGGACGAGGACGGCGCCCAGTCGGGGTCGGCGTCCGCCGCCGGTGGCGCCTGGCTGTCGGCCAGAGCTCCCTCTGATGGCAGAATTAAGGGCTGAGTAGTCACATACAAAAACGGGAAATAAACATTGTGGACAAAGAATGCATCACACTGTAGGTAAATGATCGGAACAGAAAACGACAGTGTAATGAATCGAAAGTTTCGTATTGATGACACCTTTGCAAACAGCCTACCGCATACACAAAATACGAGATACATAATCAAAGAACATAATCTACAATAGACAGCTAGGACAAACTTAAAGTAATGACGCCATTGAACACGCTTACCGTGCTCAATGGGAGAGTCGTCAAACACGGGGGCGACCAGGTGGACGGCGGCGGCCGTTCGTCAGCAGCCGGCTCTGTGAGCAAATAGGCACGCTTATGAAGCAACTAAAAAAAGCATACCAGCCAATAATGGATGGTCAGTAACCCCTTTAGATGAAAAAATATATCACATGTGCCATAAGTGTTGGCCATCAGATGTCTTGGCAGAATGAAAGGCTGACTAGTCGCATACCGGAAAACGGAATAAACATCGAAAACATAGAGCAACTACTTTAAGGGCAATGACTACAACATGAAAACAGCAGCGCATCAAACGACCCCTACCTTTTTTGACAACTTCCCAACTGTCTAATGCACCCACAGCGTACAATACGCATACCTCAATGAGCATGCACACAATAATAAGTCAAT
>NW_023596516.1:0-17962 GCF_011947565.3 Pollicipes pollicipes
TCTCTCTCTCTCTCTCTCTCTCCTCACTCCTCTCTCTCTCTCCTCTCTCTCTCTCTCTCTCTCTCTCCATCCTCTCTCTCTCTCTCTCTCTTCTACCTATATATATATATATATATATATATCTATATATATTTATATATGATTTAAACTAACTGAAAATGCTGTTGTTGATTGGAGTTTTAGGGTGCACCAACTACTGTGGTCATTTAACACCCATGGTGAAATATAAGGTTAACAGCTGTAGCACTTCAACAAATTCCCTAAAACTTTCAAACTACATCAGCAGTGTTGGAAAACTTGATGTTTCCTGGTAAAACATATGCCAGATTTTGTTCACCAGGACTGTGATTAGGTAAAATGAAATACTTTGTACTCCATGATGCAACAAGAACAGCTTTTGGAAAAACTAATTTTACCTGTGTCAGGACAAAATAAAACATGAAGGTGCAACTACCTGAGACTTGCTGCTTCCATCAGGGGCCATGCATTGATATCTGCAAGACTACAAATCTTGCACCCACCACACCAAGATACCCAATAGCAAGCAGCCTGTGTTGCCACCTAGGTATATGATAAGCCATGTATGGAAATGTGCAAAATAAAGTGTGAATGTTGAATGGAATCGCCTTGAACAATACCGGAAAATGAGAAACGAGTATCAGAACCGCACTGGTCTGTAGATTAGCAAATTTCTCACTTCCTATGTCCTACGCAGACCAACTCAAACTTGAATATGACTTAACCTACCATTAAAGAGGAACCGCAATAATTGCCAACGTTGCAACGAACATTCATCGAAACCCGCACCCCAGTCACGTACCCCAGACCCCCTCCTGACCACGCGCTACCACTATGTCATGGCAATGCGAATAAAAGAATCACTCGCAATTCAGCGTCGGAAACGTCTCAACTATTCAGCGGCTTGCACCTGCCTCCCAGCTAAGGTTGGAGGTTGAACATAGCAAAACTCTCCAATTGGTTTCAATGATTCGCGTCTCGTGACTGATTTGTCAAGAGCATAAATATTCTGCTCGCGCTCATGCCTTGAACAGATTTGTACACATTTGGAGGGAGCTGTATACAGATGGACATCACGATTGTGAAGGATTTATTTGTGCTCATCCAGAACCGCCATGTGATTGGATTTTTGGCCACTTCCTGGTATCAAGAGTACAAAAATGCTACGGCAGCTGTGGATTAGAGCCAAGCTAAATTTTTCACTTAAGGGTGCGAAATTCATGCTGGTAATTCAGGCTTTACAAAAATACCCCTTTAAGTCGAAAAACAATGCTATAAATAGCCAAAAAACTGTTCGGAGACAGCCATCTCACTACGGCAAAAACACCAGGACACCGGAGTAACATGAGCCCATAAGTTTGGCCCGGTAAATTAAGGAGAAGGGCTTATTAGGACAAAAACATTAATCAATTGCAGCCTTAATTATCATATTTTGCAATGATATTGGTTAAAGCGCATCAAAATCCATTAATACATTGCATTATCCGTCCGAACCAGCGGAATGACTGACTCTGATCCCTTGTGGCCGGCCTGCACGGGTCTGTCAGGCATTGTACTTGCGCTGGCTCGGTAAATTGGTTGAGTGCTGCCTGTCTCTGTAGTTCGGGTGGGACGTGCAGGGCCTCGTGTGTTGACCGGGAGTGGGAAGATGGAAGGCATGCGTGTCCAGCTGTTTTTAAAACCAGTTAGCTGGTGGAGCATGAGTAGTGTGACCGTGGTGGAGCGTGACCAGCGTGATCGTGGTGGAGCATGAGTAGGTGGCCGTCTGCAGCATGTTCATTTGCATTTGTTTGTGTTCCATTTTTGCCTGGCTGTACATATCGTACCCATCCCCATGTTGGAGGGTGTACAAGCCCGGTGTGTAGCCACCCTCCATTTTAGAGAGTGTATGAGCCCGATGCGTAATTACCCTCCGCTTTGGAGAGTGTATACACAGAGCCTTTCATAATTGCAAACCAATGTATATGCACATGTGTTTCATAGTACAGGGTATGAGACGTTGTTGTTTTAGTGCGCCATATTTAACACCGATGTTTCCTTCCATTTAACGTACTTTTACATGAACCGCTGCATATAAAAAGTGGCACTTTTGTTGTGTGCCACTCATTGTACTAAAATCAAGCTGTAATGAGCCAGAGGACTCGGAAAATTTTGTACTCCACTATAAAAAATTGCACTTTGCTACCAGGATTTTTTTTGGAATTTCCAAAGCTGAGAGACAGGTAAAATGGTTTTAAGGTCTAGGTAATTTATTATTATCCGATGGCAAAGACAATGCTTAAAGTTTGCCGCACTGGGGTACAATGCCGGTTGTTTAGACCCTACTTAATACCAGGATATGTTGCCCCTTACCAACCTAGTGTGAAAAACATCTTTAAAAAATTGATGCCACTGCTCTACTTTGTCCAAATCAGCATAGCGGAATATCTCGTCATTTTCTCTGCTTATTTTAACAACCCTTACTTCGCGAAATCTAGTACCTTCTACCGCCAGCACCGCATTTCACAGGCGATCCTATCATTTGATTCAAGGCATGCCGTAACACTGGCCTCGCCGGAGCCGGCCTCGCACCTCCTAAAACCACCTGAATCACTTGATTGTAACATGACAACCGTATATTATGAATATCAGTGAATGCATCAGGCATTTTTGGATATCTTCAGCCCATTAATCTAAGTTTGAATCCAATACAATAACAATAAATAAAATTTTTCCTGACGTCCTTTACCAGAGCGGTTGGCATCAACTGCTGGCGTAATACTATCCCAGACGGGATCGCGCTGGACCAGTCCAGACCGGTTGACATCAACCGCTGGCGTAATACCATCCCAGACGGGATCGCGCTGGACCAGACCAGACCGGGCCAAACGGCACGGTGCGGGATCTGATGGGACCAGATGGCGCTTGACGGAACCAGACTTCCAGACGGGAAGTCTGGTTCCGTCTGGAGGGAAGACGGGTAGCCAGAGCCTTTCTAAGAGGAACACAGGGTTGACAAAAGGTGGTGGTTCATGGTGATCCCCACAAAAAAACATCCCCGGATATAGTTACTTGTTAACAAGGGACACGGTTTTCTTCGCTTCATTGCTATTTTTACGTTGTAACTAGAACGGAAGCCAGAAGTTACCGTGACATCAATTCTGTTTACATTTTTAACACGCGCCCGGGTGGCCGACTAGATACCATTCGCTCTGGTGAGGGGTCAATTTGAACCCCCCCCCCCCCTCCCCCTGAGATCTCGAGAACTAAGAGGGCTAGAGACACCAAATTTGTAGAGTGTGTTGACCTATACATTAGCTCACTAAGATCAAATTTTGAGGTTCCTAGGTCATGATTTTTGGGTCAAATAAGGTCAAACAAGGTCAAATTCCAGGTTAGTCTATAAGAGCCCCCAGAACCTAGATAAATATTTCTAAACAAAACGTCACATGTTCGGTTAAGGTTAGGGACCTTGTTTCACCTTTTGAAGGTCATGGTGACCAAAATCACACAACACTGTTCTGAGTCTTGCATTTGATTAAGCGAGAAAGATAACGCTAGGCGGTACGTTTCTAAAAACAAAATGTTGATCCAGAACATTTTACGTCAATGACCTATGCTGACCCCTGAGAAATCCATGGAAGATGTGTAATACGCTTCCTGCTATCAATAAACTCGGAATGAGCACCCGGAACTATCCCATACAACAAGTCTTAGGATAATGAAACAGGTTGAACCTTTAGTCTTGGTCCGACCTTTACACCTGGCCTTAAGTCAACTTAATTTGCTCATTCAATGTTTGTGTTGCCTAGGAAAGCATCTAAGAGATGATTGCCTTCTTCTAGCACTCCATTGGTGCATCAGATGGAACGATTCCCTAGAAGTTGACTTCGCTGAAATCATGGCCTGACTTTGACCCGTCATAGGTCAGTGACCTTCCAAAGTAACTTTAAATTTTGCATGCCAGGCTATCTGATATTCAGTTGTCTACAGCCATGCAAAACATGGCGCAGCTGTACTGCACCGTTCGGAAACTATTCTGGAAAAACCTTCTGGGGGCGAGTCAACTTGACCCCCCAACCCGAGCGCGTGTTAAGGTCAATAAGCTGCAGAAATAGTGCGTTTAACGATCGCATGGAATAAATTACCGGTGTTCTTAATTTGTAATGGATTAGTAGACTCATTTTAAACCGATAGAATTCAGAAGCTTTTTCATAATGTTTCATCTACGTTTTACAGACGTTGAGGACATCGCGAAGGTAGGTTGTGGATCAATATGCTTGATCGAAATTTCATGGTGAAAATTTTGATTGTAGGCCGAGTGGTCAACAATGTGTATTAACATCGCCAAACCTCATTTGTCTGGATATTTTTTTAAAATTCAGTCAGAATTGATTATTGATACGATTTATACCTCGTGGTTTATAACATGCGCGCTCGCAAATCCTGGCAACAAAAACTTCGACACCATTCGTTGCAGTCTCCATAGCTCGCGGAGCGCCAGCTCAGTAGTTAATTTTTCGTCATGGCCCACCGGTGGACGAAAATGATGACGGTTATGAAAAATTGATCTTTAAACATTTGAATCGGTTAGTAATCAAAGCTATGTGGCATAATTTTGAGCATGCGTACTCGCAAAGCTTAATTTAAAAACCTCGACGCCAGGCGTTGCAGTCTCTGTAGGCCTCGCATCATTGGCTCAGGACCTAATGTTGAGCCGTGGCCAGCGGGTGAACGAAAATGATGACGGTTCTGAAAAATACTTTTGAACGCCTCAGGACATCAAATCTTACATCTACAAGGCAGTCTGGGTGCATATTTCACGCGTGCAATTTTTAGACTGATGATGAGAACGGATTGGCCCTTAAAGCACCGCGAAGTGATGTTGGAATATGGTGGTGGAATTGGAAGAGTAAAGGTAGGTTCTCTGTGTTTAGTGTTTCTGTAACTATTTATCTGCACAGAAGACAGATTAACAAGGCGCTCGCTGTCTGGTGGCACTTGCAGTGGCCGACGCCGTTCGTTTTTTCGGAAGCTGCAACCCAGGCCATCGCTGCCGTTGCTCTCGAGGTTGCTGGCGGACAAGTTCAAACCTTTTGATGATTTTTTTTCACTAATCCATTCTGAAAATATGAGTGTTCGTAGGCAAACATGGGATGGCCTTGTTCGTTTTTTTATTCATTTGGACCCTTTGGCGTCGGCCTGCGGCTGACACTAAGTGATGGCCAATAAGCAAACGAAAAAGATGACGCATATTGAGGAAGATGGCTGGCGACCTAGGTAAATCGGTATGTATGCTCAAATGTGGCGCAAAAGTAAGCTAAACACAGCCTTAATCTGAAAAGTGGGTGCCAGTTAACACCTCCGGCTCCTCACCTTGAAAAGTGGGGGGCCATGGCCCTCCTGCCCCCATCCTCCCCCCCCTCCTGTTCCTACGCCCATGGATGTATCTCTCGAAGGGTCTCCGTGTCGACCAGGGGATCCTGCCCCATGTCGTCCGAATGGGTGCCGGAAGACGCCCTGCAATAGGACGAAATGACTTTTCACCTCTTTATGGGGCACAGGAATATGCACTTGGTGTTCTACTCAAGAGGGGTATTTTACCGGGAAGGAAATAAGTTGTCTCAGTAATGTTGAATAGAGCGGGCTGAAATAAGTTCAAAAACTAACCAGAACATCACACGCTTGCTTTAGAACATTCACTCATTTGCAGAATCGATCAGTGAAACAAATGACGTAAAAAGGTTTGGTACACGCGCCTGCAATCTCGGGAGCGAGGGTAGCGATGGACTCAGATGCAGCTCCGTAAATCCGGACGGCGTTTACCACTGCAAGTGACGCCAGGTGGCGGGCGTCGTGTTTATCTGTCCTCTGGACAGATAAACAGTTACAGCAAGAAGAAAAATAGAGATTCTTCCCTGACTGTTCCAGTTTCACTACCAGAGTTAAGCGCCACTTCGCGGTGTTTTAAGGGCCAATCCGTTCTGATCGTTAATCGAAAAATTGCACAGGTAGGATATACGCCCAGAGTACCTTTTAAATGTGAGATTCAATATCCCAAAGCGTTCAAAGGTACTTCTTTTAGAAGCGTCATCATTTTCGTCCACCTGTTGGCCACGGCTCAATGTAAGCGCCTGAGGCGACGCTGCGTGGCTATGGAGACTGTAACTCCTGGTGTCGAGGTTTTTGTTGCAAAGATTTGCGAACGCGCTTCTTCAAAACTACGTTATATGGTTCATATCATCGATCGACTCTGACTGAATGTTGAACGTTTCCATACAAACATGACTTGACCAAGCTGATACACATTGTTGACCTATTTTAATCTACAATTTATCTTCGCGAAATCGGTAGAACCAAGATAAGAAATCTGACAACGCTTCTGAATTTCATCGGCTTAGAAAGGGGGTCCACTGAGCTATTTCAATAATGAACAGCACTGGTGATTATTCCATGCAGTCGTTTAACGCCTGATTTCTGCAGTTTACCAACTTTAAAATACAAACAGAACTGATCGCGCGGTAGCTTCTGGTTCCCGTTTTCCCAGCCAGCATTTCCAACTGGGATCCATGATCGTCCGAGATAAACAGTCATATGGGGCCCATCAGGGTTGCTCACTTAGGTCCCATGTGGGCATGTCATGGGCAACCAACTGGGCTTCACATGGGCAGCCCACCTGGGGCCTGCCTGGGCTCCCCAGTTGGGACCCACGTAGGCATAGCCAACTGGGTCCCACATGGGTGGCCCAGCTGAGGTCTACGTGGAGACTAACTATGGCCCACATGGGCCAGTTGCAATCCACGTGGACATGTTCAGCTGGGACTCACATGTGTATGTCCAGCTGGGACACATATAACCAGCCCAGACGATGATGATGACGAGTTGGAGTTTTAGGGCGCATCGCCGGCAAATGGTCATCTTGCGCTCATAACTTTCTCATTACGAGGCACAGTCGCAATTCAAACATGTTTTTTTTTTTTAAACACAAACACCGTTGACGTAAGTGACTGAGAATCGGCTGCCGTAGAGAAAACATTACAGTAAAGCCTACCTCAGAAAAAAAACTGAAGAAGCTTTCCAGTTCCGACAGCCTGAGCGCCGTTACCCAAAATGTCGGGCAGTGTAAGGTACGAGGCGTTCCGGCCAAAGAACGGCACTTGCGTTCCACCTAGGTCACGACAGGCGAGCAACACGCGGTGCACAGTTAGTGGACCACAGCATCGGGACACGGGGGGGGGGGGGGGGGGGCACATCAGCAAGTGGCAGGTGGCGATGTGTGGCATAAGTATGTCATATACGTAGGTGCCAAAGAGCCACTTCCTCTCTCCTGTCTTTACCGAAACACGACTGTCACAGTCCGATCCGAGACCTAATGACCTTTAGCTTGCTGCTGATCGATTCCCAGTGGTTGTGCTATCGCTCCTGCATAAATCACGAAAAGGCTGGGTACATGCCGTTTGCAGGTAACGCTGTAACGGGTACGCACCTTCTTTCCGTAGCACGCTTGGCGCTGCATCGGCGAGATCCATTTCCAGAGATCCCCACACGATAAAGATCCAGCACAAGACACCCACCCACACAAACAGCACACCTTTGTTCCAGCTCGATCCAGTAAGGTAAGACACGAGAGAACATCTTGAACAAGAGGGTGGGCCAAGCGCGGACCACAGAGGGATAGAAGGCTGCTCAATGGGTCGAAAGGTATCAGACGTAAATCATTGCTATCTGATGTGTTCCTGCCCGGCTGGCCTGCCGGGACGTGCGGGCAGCCGCCGGGCCGCCGCCTGGCGCTGTGCGCTGTGCTTCCGCTTCCTGAGGCGCTGGTCGACCGACCGCGCCAAGGGTGCCAGGGCCCGGTAAAGCTCTCCTATTGGCTAGCGAGCGGTGAGTGAGGTTATGTTGCGTGTGTGCCTAGATGTAACGGCACAGTCGCCCTCATCAACTCTCTTTTAATATTCCTCTACTCCACTGCTGTCCCTGGAGGGTACGACAGTGTCCACTTTTTAAAAACTGAGGGCTTTGATCATAGCAGTGAGCTCGGATGTGCAGACGGATGAATGGGTAGGCAACGTGAATGAGCGTGTTACGGCCCAGACAAAAGCGCAGCCTACACCTGCATCCATTTTGGGGCCATCTGTGTAAATTATCACACATCCGCCAGAGTAAGCTATATGTTCCAAGGCTTTACTTTTGAATTCGGTCGCGATGTCCCTACACTTCCGCATGTTTATTAGTGATATATCAACTCTCGATGAAGTGAGCTCCCAAAGAGGGGTCTGCATAAGGCTAGACCTAACCACGCGCCTAAAGACCAAACCACTCTCGTCTAGAAGATCTCAAATGCGTACGCAGAACGGTGAAGTTTTTCGTGAACGACGCTGTTGAACAAGCTTTAACATGCCACGCAAAAAACTGCTTGCTAGTTGGGATGGCCAGGGAGCTGCGACAGCCTGCACACATAGCGCAGACCCAGGATTTGCCGGCGCATTGCTAGTGGGGCTCATGCGCCTTCATTAGATGACTTTATGTCGGTGGAAAGCTTCTGCAGCGGAAAGGAGTGTAGCATTCTGAATCGTGTTCAGTGGCGTTTGATCGAGTCAGAGGTGCCATCGTAGATACAGACATGGAGAACAGGTGACGAGGTGCCCCTGCACGCGCCACGGCCGCTGCCACAGCGACGCGTTCATCGCTGAGCACGGCCCGTGCCCGTGCGAGAACGCTCGCTAGGTCCAGCGCGACGATCCATCGTACGCCGGGATGAGCCGGACGTCAAACGGCCCGCCTCCATCCTGCGTGACGGCCCTGCTCCCGCTGGCGCTGGCGCTCCCGCTGGCTGACGCTGGTGTCGTCGCGCCACCAGCCGTGATGGACGTCGTCACACCGCCTGCAGCCGCTGCCGGGGTCTCAGGCATTCTGGCCGAAATAGCTTCTATTCGGTGGTCACATCTGGTTGGACCGCCCCACACACACCGGCGAACTGCCGCACTTGACGCCGACAGAGAGAGACCCACTCCACGCGCCCGAGCAGCACCTCTTATACTCTTTCCAAGGCTCATACCCGCAACACGATCTGCGTGCGACTGGCCGGCGCCACCGTGACGCACCACCTCGAGCCGTGATTGTTCTCCTCACCCTGACATGAGTTATTGCCCCATTCGCCTTACATGCTGACAAACTGATCCGGGACATGGTCCACCGCTACACTTAATGCAGTGCCTTGGACACACAGTTTTCCTGTGGATATCTGTTTGAAAAATGAGAGTTCACACCAACCTCAAAAATCGGTCAGTTCAGAAGTTTTATAAGAAAATGCCTACGACGTCTCAAACACCACAGTCGACTAACTTCGTCAAAGTATCATGCTTCCACCTCGTGTCATATACTTTCGCTATGTCAATGAAGCCCCGTGTGACGGTTTCGCGTGAACTCAGCCCGCACACGATGCCCAGTTATAATGTGGTCGGCCGTGGCTCTGCTTTTTTACGAAAACCACACTGCTCGTTAGAAAAAAAACTTTGACTCTCCAAAATCCAGGAAGGACGCTCATTAACCATCCTCTTCATGGCCTCGCACAGGCATGGTGTGGGGGTAGCTGGTCGATAGTCGAAAGGGTCAGCTCCACTTTTTCCAGGTTAAAGTACTGGCACAACTGTCGCCTCCCGCCATAATGGAGGAAAGCTGCCTCACTCCTACAAACGATTAGATACTGACAGTAGTGCTCGCAGGGACAGCTGGGAACGCGGCGCATCATATCATTGTGTATTAGGCCATGACTCTCGGCAACAGTACGCAGCGAACGAATGGTTGATTTAAGTCCTGCTATGGTGAAACGTTGGTTGTATGCCAGCATTTCATATGTGTAAAATTGACAGAGAAGCTCCACATATGTTCCTGCGCCGCGGGAACTGTGAATCATCAGCACCGTTTCGGCTACGATCTGACAGTGCCTGATCAAAGCGTTTGTGACCTACCACGGGTACGTGTGTGGGGAGGCCTTTTCGGTCCCTGACGCACCGACGCCGGCGCATCGCTCACCCAGACGGCACGTTCGGCCAGTCACCGCCAGCTGACACTCGGGCTCGCTGGCAAGCCATCAGCCTAGCTAGCTTAGCCTGTGGCCACGAGCCTAGCTAGCTAGCCACAGGGGCGGGACTTATCAACATCATAATTGCGGGAGAACAGCCTGGAGGTTGACATGGCCCACGCCAACATCTGACTATTCCCGCAATTCAGCCATTTGAATTGGCTTTCCCTACGTCAAGGATTAATATTTTAATCACCCAATGCGACCATTACGGAAAAGATGTCTTACCATTTCAGGCCCACGTGGTATTGTGGCTTTGCAACAAGTGTGCAACTGGGTATAGTTCAGATGAAACATCGTAGTAAGATCATTCGATATGATCGCCGGAAAAGTCTCGTTTACTGATTGTGGACGGTTTTCCGAGCGTATCCAGACCGTTTTATGTTGGATGGCTTTGACAATGACATGTTGTATCACCGAAATAACAGAGTGGTCAGCACATGTCTCCATCTGTCACACGTACCACGTTTGTACGGTTTTGGTCGGTCTTGCTACCGCCAGCCACCGAGGCAGCTTGTACAACGGCATCTTCAATCCCCAATGCGATAGAATGGTCGATACATGTCTCTATGTGTCCCTTGCGTGCGCACGTATCATGTTTGTGCCGTTTTGGCCGTTCTGGCGTCCCATGTGCAGGAAGGTTCTTTACTGGACTTGGAGCAACCCAGCCTAAGTGGCGCTGCCTCATTGGTGAGAATGGACCCGAAAGCGATGAGACGGTCGCTACAGCTCTGCCATTTTCACACACGTTCACACGTGCTACGTTTGTGAAAGTTTGGTTGGTCCAATCTTCTGGGAGATCCGTTGTTAGACTTGGTAGTTATCTACCAGCCAGCCGCCAGCCGCTTCCACGCCTGCTCGGGGTGCACCCTGCCGCCGCATTGCCGGGCGAACGGTCGGCGGCCGCCCGCCGCCTGGCGGTGGACGGCGCTAAAGACTCCCTTGGTCAGGGCAATGGTACACACAGGGCGGTGGAGCGCCGTTATGGTACCCGACCTTCCAGGCCTGCGGGGGCGGTATCGATCCGTGATGGTTGTTAGGTGAACTGGACTATAGCATGCCAATGCGTGCACAGGGATATTCTACATGTTGCCCTCAAAGGTGTCTGTGACGCGTAAATCATTAAGATGCAAGGAGCTCACTTTTCTGCAGCTTCAGAGGGGACAGCATTGAGTTGTGTTTCTGCTGTTTTGTATTATTTTCAATTTATTTTCACATAAAATTGGCTGTGATAACAGTGCTGAACTGTAATGACAGCAAGGCACTAAGCATAAAGGGATGTAATTACATTTAGGCCTATCTTTTTGAGAGGATGAGTTTTTTTCTAAAACTGCCCAAAATTATTTTTACATCATAATTTGCTCAAACATTGCCTTTGTATGTGTTGAAATTAGAAATGGCTATGTGTGAAACTTTTCACAGTCTGGTTTGTCATGTACATGCACTCAAATGTTCTCTTGCAATGTTGCAGCTTTGCTGACATGTTTGGTGCACAGTTTTTAAAATTTCTATTTAATTTCCATCCCATGGCACTTTCCAGTCTGGTCGATGTTTAGTATGGATAATTCCTCTTAACTATTTAAGCCTGGAAAAAATTGAATGTTGCTTGGTTCTACTAGCATGCAAAATTATGTTTTAAAAACTACAATTGGTTAGAAAGAGCCTCTGGTGCCATTGCCTGAATGGATGGCCTCCTCAGATGAATGTGACAGAAAGGATAGAACTAACATCACTATGAACCAGAGTGATCATACCTTACATTGCAGTTGAAATTCAAATTTCTGGCATTGCTGTGGTCTTCATGCAAAAATGTCTCTTGAATCACTCTGTGGTAAATAAAGTGAGCATGGTGCATAGTTCTCAATCTGTTCATCAAGAATCACAGATTATTTGTCCAATGTAGTCTGTGGGCTATGAAGCCTGAGTTATCATCAAGGCTCATGGAAAATTTGCTATAACTGGCATGGTTTAATGGCTATTTTGGTGTGTAATTTCAGCCATAGTCACAATTTTGTTATTCATTTTTTACCCTGCTTTATTTTGAGATGACAGCTGTGTAGGGTTGTTAGAACTTTGTCAGGATATCGATATCAGTAATATATGATATTTATCTGTGGTATTCAGGTATAATTTACATAAAGTATTCAAGTTGTTAACAGTTTGTCTTTTCCTTTCAGGATGTGTGTGGTCTAGGTGGCAGTAAAACCCAGCTCCTAGAACATAGTATTTGACTTGATTGGTGTGTCATATGGTGGATTCACGTTTCTCTGAAAATAACCATGCAAAGCAATATATCCAAAAGTGAAGAGTACCTGGCCTTCAGAAGCTCAGTGCCACTTAAAAGTGTTGTTGTGGATTATGATGACAGCAAGGTATGCTGCAGTGTCAGTTGCACAACTATGATTGTTTTGACTCCACTGTGTATGCGACCGTCATTGCATTGGATATTTTTGCAGGCAGAGTACCGGGAATGTTTTGCATATTAACATTTGATTAAGCAATCCCATTGTGTCATGTTGTGAAGTTCAGTATTATTAGTCTTTACTTTCATTAGGCCAATCAAAAATGATAAACCACTCAGTCAGTTACTGCAGACATCTTACTTTCTGTGTCTGTGTGATGTGTTTTGCCACTTAGATATGAAGGCTGTATGATGTGGGACCATGTTCTGACACCTGCCCCACCATCTTCCCTGCCATCATCTGACTATATGAGTGTGTGGCATCTGCCATCAGGTGTGGAGGCTGTATGATGTGGGTCGCGCTCTGACGCCTGCCCCATCGTCTTTCCTGCCACCGCTGAGTGGCACAGCTGACGTCTACTTCCGCCAGGCTGCTGAGCCTATCCAGCCGCGGCTTCCGCGTGCTCTCTCCGTGAGTCGCCGCCGCCGACTGCCCACGGCCGTCTCTCTCAGCCGGCAGCTGGAGAAGACGGCCGGTGCACGGAGAAGAAACCGTGCCGCCGCACGGAGAACAAAGAGGGTCCAATTAGCTGATCCCGACTGCTGTCATTCAGGTTCAATCATGTGCTTTTGCTTAGCCACATGGACTGGGTGTACTCTGTACCGTATGTTTGTCTGGGTATCATTCTCATGTTCTCACTGAAGTCAAGGCAAGTGTGATTTGTATCATTGCTTGTATTCAAAGTCTGTCACCTATCCTGTCTGGTAGCATTGTATCCAGGTTTTGCCTTGTCAAGTAGCACCTCTGTGTTGAAAAGTTTGTTTTGTCCGGCCTGACCCACTGCATCCTAAATGCCTCATCGGAAGGGTTGGCGAACGCGTCATGCCGCTACTCATGGTAATGGAATGGACTGTGCGCTTGTGTTAACCGTGCCGCCGCACTTCTCGTTGGACCGGAATTGACCACGTGCTGACTAATGAATCCCTCCCTCTCACCAGGTGTCGTACCCGGTGTATGGACAGTGCAACGAGTTCTGTGAGGGTTTCCGGCGATTCTGGACGAGCTCGGCCTGGACGGGTGCACCTGTTCGGCTCATTTCTGGGCGCGTCTTGGCACCGAAGTTGCCGCCGAAGAGACGCGCCGCTGTCCCCGAGTTGCTTCGCTGCCTGCTCTGCAGGCGTTCGTCGACACGCGCATCTACAAGAAGACGGCCGTCTCGCCTTTGTGAGTGCCCTCGTCACGGGAGTTGAGCACGGGGGCTCGGAGATAGCTCGCGCTGTAGGGGCCTGGTCTTGTGGTTGGAGCGCGGGGTCGTTCGGGTCGTGATTGTGAGCGAGCATGGCTTTGGGTCTGAGTTCGCGTTCTGGTGTGGTCGGTCTGAGTCCTGGGTCCACTCTTTCCCCATCACATGAAGCAGAGTCATTGACAATCATGTTTGATTCCTGCCCGATCTTGTGGTTCCTGCTTTGACTCGGAATGCTTTGATAAGCTGAGTGCGTACATGACCTGTGACATTAAAAAGATTAATAATCTGTTCAAAAGAGTAATAATCTATGTGAAAGATTGATAATCTGTTTATCCCGAACCGCCAGTAAGAGGGCCGCACACAGGCGGTTTGATATCAGAGTATCTGGCTTAGTGATAAAGGTCAGCAATAATAAAACTGCCGAATGTTAGCCTTGATGCAATCCAACCTGACGTAGCTTCGACAACCTCGTACTTGGTATCGCAGCAAGCCATCTTTAAAAGAATAAACAGTTGTATAACTGTCAAACTGTCAGTATGATAAGTAACAGTATAATAAACAGTTGACGCTCTCTGGTCTCGAGACACGTATGCCGAGAGAACGCCGTCGTCGTTGCGGGCGAGTACACGCTGCGTAACATATCACATGACACTGAGACAGAATGGACCAGTGCCATAAAGCTTCCAATGGTCATGAGGCTCGATTTCACTATGCGCGTGCTCAGCGGAAGCGTTCTCCAGGTGAGGCAAGTCCTGAAGACCGTCCGCCATCGGGCACCGTAGCGCGCGTCTCTCCACCGTCAAAGCCTCCCTCCTGGAGTGTTCTGAGGACGGCTGGCGCGTGGGCAGCCTGCGCTTGTGAGCGGCGGCAGTCTGTGTGTGGGAGCAGTTGTCGAGACGTGGGTGCTCTGACGGCGGATGGTGTCCCACAGCTACTGGCTGGTGCCCGGCCTGGTGCTGAAGAACATGGTGCTGCAGGGTTTTCCCAGCCACGAATGTCTGCGTCCCGACATCGCCGACTCCTTCGACTTCATGGTGGATCAGGCAAGGAGATGGGCGCTAGGGCCTGGCGCTGATCGAGCAGCACGTGTCCGCGTGCCACTGTAGCTGCGTGTGGTGCGTCGCCAGCATTTGCTACCGAATGTGATGGCACGAATTATGTGGCACCACGTGGATCGCTGCCCCCCCCCCCTGCCTCTGACGTCTGCTGTCCTTTCGCCGCCCCTGACTCCTTGTCCCTGCCGTCCTCCCGCTGTCCCACGCTCCTTGTCTCTGTCTGCCGTCCTCCCGTTGTCCCTGACTCCTTGTCCCTGCCGTCCTCCCGTTGTCCATGACTCCTTGTCTCTGCCGTCCTCCCGCAGCCCTAACTCCTTGTCCCCGTCGTCTTCCTGTTGTCCCTGACTTTTTATCCCCGCCGTCCTCCCGCTGTCCCTGACTTATTTTCCTTCTGCTGCCCCTGACGTTGTGTCCCCCTGCCGTCCCCAACGCTGGCGCCCCGCCGCCGTTCTCGACGCTGTGTCTGCCGTCCTCGACGCTGTGTCTGCCGCCCTCGACGTTATGTCCCTGCGCTGCCCCTGACGCTGTACCCCTGTGTGCTGGCCCTGACGCTGTACCTCTGTGCTGGCCCTGACGCTGTACCCCTGTGCTGCCCCTGACGCTGTACCGCTGTGCTGGCCCTGACCCGGCGGTCCTCTGCCGCGCAGCTGTCGCAGCTCAGCCAGGCTGAGCTGGCGTCGCGGCTGACCCTGAGCAGCGCCGGCTGCCGGGTGCAGGCCGAGCGTCTGCGCCACCTGCCCGTCACCCTGCTGCAGGCGCTCGACGCCACGGCGCTGACGGAGCAGGCACGCGCCGAGGCGGAGCAGTGCTACCCGCACGCGCGCTTGGCGCACCTCAAGACAGGCGGCAACTTCCCTTCCTGACCCGGCCGGACGAGACCGGCGTGTTCATACAAGTGAGAGGCAACGTGAAACTGTCGAGGTTTGCGGAAAATTGGCTTTTTTATTTATGCAAATTGTGCTGGCTTGGAGCGTGCATTTGTTAGTGTAATGTAATGTACAGAAAGGTGGCATCGTGATTTGTCCTGCACATGCTTCAAAGGGCATGTTCGCCTGTTCTCTCGCCCCAGTCCGTGCCTTCCCGACCTGTAAGGCTTGTGTCGTCCGGGCTGACCCAAATGAGACGCGACGTGACCTGACCTGTGACGTCACCGATCGGCTTGGCAGGTGCACATGCGACCGCTGCTGGGCCCGGGCCCGACGCGGGAGCAGCAGGAGGAGATGGCGGAGGACGGCCGCCAGCCGACGTGACCTCTTCCCTCTCCCTCTGGCCAAGCCGCGAGACGTCGGCCGGTTTGGCGAGGTGAGGTCGTGCGGGCGGGCGTGCGGTGACTGAGGGGTGCTGCGACCGGGCTGGCCTGGCCGACCGGCGCCGAGCGGCCCCCGGAGCACGTGGGCAGCCGCCGCGGTGCGGACGCGGGCGGGCGCCGCTGCGGCCGCGCGGCCGGCGCACAGGGTGTCGGCCGAGGACGGTACGGCGTCGGTGGGCGAGCGAGCGGACGTATCCGAGCACTGACACGCCGCGCGTTAGAGGTGGTGATAATCTGGAGGGCGACGGCGGCGGCGGGGTTAGCAGCGCTGGTCGATCGGCAAGGACGCAGGCACTGAACATTGCCTCGCCATAGAAGGAATCGTGTTCGTTTGCAGCGTTCGGTGGCTCCAAATTGCCTGTGTTCGTAACGTGGTACGAGGGTGCCTCTGTGGCGTCATGCTAAGAGCTTTCCATGAGGTTCCCGCCTTTGAATACCCCAGGCGAATCTGGGCACGCGCTGTTGAGTTTTACTTGCCAGTATTATTCGTAGAAAGCCGATGTCCCCAGTCCGCGTGGACGGAACTTCCAAGCCGGATGCCCGAGTATGTTTCAGGGGGCTGATGTTTCGTGTATGTTACTCGGCGTGCATCGGTTTTGTTGTATGTTACTGTTTATTATAATCTTACGTGTTAACCTGGGATGGTGTTCTCACCAAGTAATGGTGATGACATGGGTCACACTGTGCTTTCCGTACTGGGTTGTACTTACGAACGCGGTTAGGTCAAGCGCCAAATGCAGGTGATGCCTGATTTGTTTTGTACTCTAGTGATAATAAATATATCCTATGCAACACAAATGTGAGCACTGTCGATAGATGGAATTTTCCCCAAAATATTTGCGAGAGCACTCAGAATAGTGGATTTGGCATTAATTTGATGTACACAACATTCACAGGCTCTTGCTACAGCCAGCACGGAATCAACGTGATACGAGCGCCCAACCTTGAATTTGTGTACGCTTCACCTATTTCCCGTAATTTTGCGGTATTTACGTATTGTAGATATATTGATATGCTTTGGGCAGAGTCAGGCGACAGTGACCCCACTTGGGTTTTACCGCAGCGCTTTTGTTTTTGTGGTTTCTTTGGTTCCATTTGGATTTAGAGCCCCTCAGCCAGCAGTGACTTTCAGGCTCCGGGATAAAGGGGAGTGGATAACGGTAACACAAACTGCATGCACCTGGAGGTCCATTCGGAGAGACACAGGCCGTTTAAAGAACCCTTTGCGGGGTATCAGCTCGGCACTTGGACGGCGCCCACCATGGGAGCACTTTAGCCGACTCATGGCTGGTGCATGGAGCTCGCCACGGACAAGCGGGGCGTCGCGAGGGTGCAGGATAAAGTGAGAATGGGGAAAGCAGGGTGGGTGGCCGCAACGTCACCCGGACGTGTGTTTGAGCCTCGCGGGCCACCGAAGCCGGCACTCGTCGCAGACCAAGCACTGATGCGAGGAGAGCAACGCCACACGTGTCGTCCTTCGATTTATGGGCGGGGACGTTCAGACATGTTCACGGGAGACCACTGATGGACAGCAGTCGCGACAGCGTGCCGTTCAGCTCCGCGGCTCCCTTTTTAGTGTGAGCCAGGCATTGGCCGCGACGGACGACAGTCGCTCTCCAAAACGTGACGTCATCACCGGTCGGCGTGTTGCGGCCAGATCAACGATCGACGCGCGGCAGGTAACGCCGGCGTCGGTCAAGATCTACGCAGATGGCGCTGGTGTGGTCTTGCACTGTCGGAGTCGTCCGGCCACACGCACACGAGCTTGACTCGGTCAAACAACGAACCGTCGCCGCACGAGAACTGAAACAAGGCGACCATGTGTGGATCATATTGCGTGATGACGGTCGGCGACTGAGTTTTACTACC
>NW_023596517.1:0-12210 GCF_011947565.3 Pollicipes pollicipes
TTGTTGAAAGATCCAGTGGGAACCAGGATTCAGGGTCTTGTTTTGTTGAAAAAACTAGTGAGAACCAAGATCCAGGGTCTTGTTTTGTCGAAAGAACCAATGGGAACCAAGACCCAGAGTTTTACGTTGTGAAAAGATCCAGTGAGAGCCAGGAATCAGTGTCTTGTTTTATCAACACAACCAGTGGGAACCGAGATCCAGGATCTTGTTGTGTCGAAAGACCAGTGGGAACCAGGATCTAGCATCTGTTTGTCGAGAAAAAAAAAACAGTGAGAACAGGATCCAGCATCTTGTTTTGTCGAAAGAACCAGTGGGAACCGGATCCAACATTAGGAAGCAGGCACATGTGTGCTCATATCGAGCCAGTAATGTGGATTTCGACGTAATCATATCACCTGTGATCATATTCGTTTCGAAACAGATATTCGTCGCGCATTTCGCCAAAAACGTCAAGTCACTGCTGTGTTTCTGGATACTTGCGCTTATGATATGGCAAATATACCAGCTTCAATTTTTAAACTGAAAAAAAATAGGATTTAATGGTTATTTGACACCCTACCGTGTGGGATTTTTCTCAGGAGCGCGGCCGTTCCGTGTAAGATGCCTATCGGCGGTCTGTTATGTTCACATTCAAGAGAACGGTCTTCCACATGGTAGCGGTATATCTCCAATGCTCTTTAACCTAATATGTGATTTATCTGATGATCTCCGGCGAGGCATATCCTCGTCACTTTTTGCGGAAGACAGCGGGATTTAGCGCTCAGATGAAGGATGTGATTACTCATTGCGACGCTTTCAAAATGCCATTTACAAGTTACAACAATGGTCAATACGTTATGGTGTCTATTTTTCCGCACAAAAATCAGCCGTTATTATTTTCAGTAAAAGACGACGAGATATGCGGACGTATTCTCTCCAACTGGACGAGCACAATATTGCTTTTCTTTCATCGTTCAAATTTCTAGGCATCGTTCTCGACCCGAGGTTGTCCATGTCCAAGCACATCAAACATGTCCGCACCAAATGCGCCACACGTTTGATGTCGTTTAGGGGCGTCTCGGGATCAAGGTACGGTGCTGACTGGCATACGTTATTGTTATTATATAAATATTTGGTTATTTCCTTTATTAAGTATGGATCAGTGGTATATGCAGGTGGCGCGGAAGGAAGTCGGAAGTCCCTAAATGTTGCACAAAATATGTTCTTGCGGCATGCACAAGGAGCACGGCGCACATCCCAAATTTCGGCACTTGAAGCACCGAAGTGCCTTCATTAGGCTTTTAGCCCTCCGACGTATTGAGCACACTATAAGGTAAGTCACAAAGATAAGACAAAATCCAAGTAACCCAACATTCGCCTCCACACATGCATTGCCACGAATTCACCACACATACTTAGGACCAGCAGAGCGTCGCTCGCGCCTTACAATTGCATCACGTATCACTCTTTTTTGCGATAGTTTAAATTAAGTCCCTCCGCGAGCCTACGTCCTACCTGACTTAGAAGTAGCCCCTTGGCAACCTCGCAAAGTTATGTTTTTTTTACTGATCTAAACGCACCGTCACAACAGCTTATGTACGACAAAACTTCAATCGTATGATTGCAAATTATGCACACTGTCGCTTTATATACCGATGACTCCATGACTGAAGACCACACGGATGCGTGATACTCTGCGACGGCCACCACGGACAAAATTGTAAGTTACCTGATGGAGCATCCGTATATCTTGCAGAACTGTTTACTTTATTTCTTCGCAACGTATCGAACGACAAAATCATAGAACCAAGCCCATAGTAATTTGGTCGGATTCTGGGGTGGCCCTTTTATCACTCATTAACCCTGACCTCACTAACCACCTCATTCTTCATATTGTAAATATTTATCATTCCTTACGCACACAAGACATAGACGTTACATTTGTGTGGGTACCAGGCCATCGGGGTATCACAGGAAATGAGAGACCCGACCAATTGGCTAGGGAAGCATTGGCGTCCCCTGACATAACACCAGTTCCTGCTGACTATACTTCAATAACAACTGTGATTCACAATTTAGCGAAGCAAGTTTGGCCACGACAATGGACGGAAACCACCAGGACACAGCTTCACGACATAAAACCGGAAATTGCACCTTGGCCGTCGGCAAACCGTCCAGACCGTTTGCAAAAAGTGTTAGCACGTTTTCGAATCGGACACACAAGTCTCACACCTAGTTAGTTATATTTAAAACACCCCGCCCCCTACGTTATTAGAGTGGTCGTGCCCTTTGGATTCAGCATATTTTGCTTCAATACGACAAATTTCGACACTAGCGGAAGCCACTGGAAACATCATGTCGTTACCACAATGTTGCATTCTCGTTGGAAGTCCTCCTAGGTAATGACCATCCACATCTTCTTGACCTGTTATTCAATTTTCTTAGACGCACCATACGTGCCTCAGTTATTGTGGAAGGAAACATGTGGCGTTTTTTCTTTTTTCAAAGCACAGATAGAAGTTTTCAGTTAAAATAGACCCTTTAGACCTTTAGACCTTGAAAGGCGTGGAATGGTCCGAACGGGCCAAAACGCCTCAAACCTAATAAAGTGAACTAAACCATCGTTGATATACTTTGTGTGCAGTCTGACAGTGCAGTGTTTTTTTTATCTTCGTCATCCGTCCTTTTCTGGATGCGCTTCCCTGTCTGTCAGTCCGGGCCGGCATCACCTCGATGCCGGCACCGAAGTTTCAAATCGGACCAGCACGACCAGCGCAGCAGTGCTATTCCCCTGCCACTCGGCCGCAACCAGCCGGTTGACAGCCCGAGTCCTGAGGTGCAGGTGATTTCGCTCGCGTCGCACCGCACGGGGGCTCGGGCTGTTAAATGAAGAAAACAAAGGACAACTACTGTCACATTTCTTCTTCCGTCGCCAAATACAGTGACGTGCGCGACATTGGCGACCCCGACGTGATCTACCGACGCGTCAACTCAGGATGGACGAAGGCAAACCAGACAGTGCGGCAATGGACCACGGAACGCTTAGGGGCGCCGTTTGCGTCTTTTCGGCTTCCTGCCTTCTCGGCTGAAGAAACAGAGCTGTGGCTAATACAAGTCAACTGCGCCTTCGGCCTTCCGGAATCGACGACCCCGCTTCCAAATTCCAACTGCTTGTCGCGAATCTTCCGATGTCCGTGGCTACTCAGGTTCGCGATGTCATCATCGGTTAAGCCGAAGGCTACACGACCCTCTGCGAAGCGTTGCATCAGCGATTTGCCATGTCCCGTACCAGCCGTCTGGAGGCCCTCTTACGCCATCAACAGCTCGGGGACCAGGCCCCATCCTAGCGTCTACGCAACATGCCTGGACAGTTGGCGGCCGGTGATGCCACGACTGACAGTGGTCTTTTGAGAACGCTGTTTTTACAACGACTTGCCCAAATGGCCAGAGCAACTCTCGCTTTGCTGCCAGAATCAGCATCCTTAGATGATATGCCTCAGGCGGTCGATCGTTTTCGTGACGCTTCGCGCTCCGCAGCCGCCGCCGTCTCCGCCCTGTCGGAGTTGCAAACCCGACGCACAGTCACCCACGTCGCTGTCCACCGGTCATACAGACCTGCATGACGCCATTGCCAGCTTGGCAGACGTGGTTAGCAGAATGGAGATCTCCAATCGGCGGTTGGCTGTGAGCTGTGAGTGGCTGTGGGCCGGTCGTAGCAGGTCGGACCCGTCACTGATTGGAATCGCGCCGTCCGCGGTCCACATCGAGACAGCGCCGTTCTTCACCGGTGGTGGACCGTATCTGATACTACCACCAGCGCTTTGGGGCAGAAGCCTACCGTTGTGTTCAGCCTTGCTCATGGAAGTCCGATGCGGAAACCGAGCGGGCCTGAAGCCGCTCGCGCCCGCAGCTTCAGACCAACTGCCGTTGGTGCAGTTGTTCTTCGTCGAAAACAGCCGGCTTGGTCGCGCGCTGCTAGTGGATACTGATGCACAAGTCAGCGTACTTCAGCCCGCCTCCCTGCCACCCGGTTCCTATGACTTTTTGACCTTTTTCTATGATCTTTCTCTATGGGCACTTCCTGAAAAAACAAATGCTGATCTCAAAGCTAGGAGATTGATGGGGTCATTTTGGGAGCAGAAGTCAAATGCTCTAGGAACAATATGCTGTGCTATCATTATAATGAACAATGGGGTTACAATATGCCATATGAGGACATGCAAGGTCATACGAGGTCATCCAAAGTCAACGAACTACACTGCCAGCAGCTGAAGGGCTAGATGAAAGAGTACGACGCCTGTAACCTCTTCCTTATTGTGTTTGTGCAGCTGATAACGTCTAAATTATGTGTCCCGACGCACCTGTCCTCAATTTGTTGTAACTATCTTGCCAACCGTAGAGGGGACCATAAATGATTTAGACAAAAGCTGTGCGATCATTAGTACCCGTAAACATACAACAGACTATTTCTGGCCACAGGGAGACAGTGTATTGGTAACTTTGTGTACTGGTGTACTGATCGTTTATGTGTACTGTGTACTGTGTGCTTATATGATGTGTACTGGTGTACTGATTGTTTAAGAATTTCACCTTAGGTGACCTGACCTGACCTGAGGTAGGGAGACCGTGTACTGGTAGCATAAACCCGGCAAGCAGTTCAATGTTTCATTCCGATTGTTCATGACTTTCACCTAAGGTGACCTGATGACCAATAGACGAACCTAAAGTGGTATTTTCTTATTCGGAATACTTTTAGCATACAGCTTTATCTTATTAAATAAACCTAGTTAACAGCAAAATGTGAAGAGTAGATCATCGTTCCTGTATGCAACTTGGATTACAGTGACCCGATCTGATATGCTCCATGTGGGGACAAATGCATCAGTCGGAGTGGTCGCAATGAACTCGGCACAGTTTAAGTGCCCGTTTCTGTGCCCCCAATATCCGTTCTGACATACAAAGATAGGCCTCACGTGCATCCATCGGAAAAACCGTTTTGACGTTTGGTGGCCTCTGGTGACTACATTTGACCTAAGTTCAAGACAAATTTGGTGTGCATTATTCAGTATTTCACGGGACCTTTAAACGGTCTTTTTTTCTTCATAAGACATCTGGAGCTTGGAGATCCCAGGGTAAAGTCAACTTCCCGCCCCCCCCCCCCCCCCTCCCTGCCGGGCGTGATTGTCTCAACCCCCGGCCTGGCGCCCAGTGAAATCCACAAAAGCACACAAATCATGGGATGTGTTTCTGGCACTGTGAAAGCCGACCATAATTCGCGTTGCATTTCCAAACTACCAGTTGCTACTGACCCAGGTCTCTTACGGAAAATCGTATCCGTGCAACGTGACAGGCCGCGTGAATGTTCCCCTGGAGCGAGTCGGCAAGCTCGTATTTGTGTATACCGATCGCCTTCCGTAGATCCCCGGATGCCTCGTCAAGCAGTGTTTTAATCTCTGTCCACTAGATGACACCCTTGCCGTAGCGGCGTTGGGTGGGCACAGTGAGGGGTGTGCAGCACGTAAAACGCCAGTACCACTCGCAGATGACGTCATCACCCTGTTTGCTAATGGTGGAGACATGGTAAGTTGAGGTGAGACTCAGACTGAAGCCGTCAGGAAATGCGCCGCGTAACAAAGTTTACATCTCTAAAGCTGTGGCGGAAAACAGCAGGGTCAACTGCCCGGCATCCTCCGCATTCTTCCCTCACTCTCCGCTCCATCTCTGCAAGGTGCCGTTTATCGGGCCCAAGTTGCGCTTGATGAACGACGCTGCACACTTTACCATACTAGTCAATAATCCGAGCCGCCGAGAGCTTATATGCTTGTACAGCTGACCGCAATGCGAGGACGATGCATAGTTGTTCTCCGCGTCGCACGGCATACCTCATTTTCATAGTTTCGATAAGATGACCTGCATATGTCGCGTATAAAACTCTGCGTTAAACTTATGGTCTTATGATAGCAATAGGTGTCTTTCAGAAATGTCACTGATTGCAGTTCATTGCCATCAGCCATTGCAGCTGTTCTTAGTCGTTGTCTGGTAACATCGATGCCTTCTTGCTGATTTTTGTTGGATCAGTGCTGACTCGATCGTACAGGTAACGCGAGCTGAATCATATCTCGCTCTTAAGTCGCATGTTTCAGCTAGGCATTCCAGCCAAGCTTGATTAGCATAAATTGTGATAGAACTGAATACTGACCAGTAGCGCATTAACAATTACCCGCCCTTAGCCCTCTCTGAGCACTGTACCGGCTGGGACCAGATAAACCGCTAGCGCTAATGAAAAGGTCGCTCATAACAATGATGATCTGTCGGAAAATATGCTTATGTTTGGACAATGCTATCAATGACAATGCTATGCTATTCCTTTCGGTGCTATCCGCTAGTTTTCATCTGAAACCTGTAACTGAAACGCATGCAGACGACGTGTTCTTCACTCACGCAGCGTTTCCACTTCATGGAGAAAGGGTATTTGCTGTTTAAACATAACTCAAGATACGCCCCAGGCCTACAGGCTTCGCGATTGGGCAGAAACGGGTATGTTTGACCACCAGCCCAACCCCCAAGGAGAAAACAAAAAAGTCTTATCCTAAAAGTAAAAGTAAAGAAGTCTTATCGTACTTGAGGTGAGCAAACCACATGCGCCTTTAGAAACGCATGGAATGGCGACCTGGTCGGTTGTTTCGCGTCGTGCGTCAAGGTCAGCAATATTTTCGCTCGCAGTGTCAAACATGGCTCTTATTCTGAAGGCCAAGACATCCTAGCCTGCCTAGACGGAGCTAATCACCCGTTCATGAAATGATGGCAAGCTAGTGGTGTTTGGAGATACACAATAAATGCCCGAAACTTTTGAAGTGTCAATAGACAAAAAAGTGACTCTGACAAATCTTAAGGATGTGTGTAGGCAACAGCGAACTGACTGGTTCTGAAAAGACTATGTCGGCTGAATGGTGTGTGTTACTGGATGATGTCATATGGTGAAACGTCATATGAATAAGGCATTTATTATACTAAATAATCAATGAAACATTTCACATTTGAACGTTTCGCACTGAAAGCAGCAAGTTAAAAATGCTTGTAACCCTAATGGGGCACTAGAGCAATTTGATTAAAATACGTCTACCTGTAACGTGCGACGAACAGAAGCACGAGCGTGGATAATGCGTCTTAATTATTCGCCACGTTGAATATTTCATAACTTGAACCGTTGGTAGGTTGAAAACGGTTACCATTCACCTCTTATCGGTCAACAGTAGGTTTTGGCTACTAATTGTGTGGTCTGAATAGCATTGCTGTTGACAAAAACGTTCTGATGCTTCCTTGTATTCAAAGAGCACCGCAGCCTAGCGTTTTTGAGACTCCCTATCTGGGCAGAATCGGTGCAAAAGTGTGTTCTCAGCTTCTTTGTGTGCTCACGAAATGTAAGACGAATGTTTGAAGTGCTTGAGAATCTGGTATCAAGCGTCATGATTACAGACTTTCTACCGTGGCAAATAACAAGACATCGAAAGAGTATCTAGCCGTACCAAAGCCCGCATACAATAGTGGATAGTGGGTAGTGGATAGGCACTATTTTTGACGATTACAGCTGCACTTACATGGCCCGTTTGACCCATGCCACTGATATCAATGTAATTCATGACAGAAGAAGGAGATTTGCCTTTGCTGTTTTGTTTCAGAACAGGTGAACGACAGCGTCGGCAGTGCTTTTACGGTCATAAAAAGGTCGTGCTTAGAAACTAAAGGTGTTTAGGTCTTAAAAAGGACAGGATTGTTAACAACACCGAGAGGTCTTTAAAATAACTATTTCTGGGGGGGGGGGGGGCAAGGGCGCAGGCAGGATTTGGAAAAGGGATGGGCGAGCTCGGAGGGCATCACGCTGTAGACGTCCTAATTAAGAAGCTTCCCATAAGAAGCCGTGTATGAAATTAAATAACATAACAAGGGTAAGTCTATGGGAGCCCCTCCCCACTCTCTCGTCCGTCCTGCACTCGGCCGCACCTGTGGAGAAGGATGCCAGACAGCCCAAGGAATTACGTTCCGAGAATTTCGCGTCGCTCACCGCGTCGTGTGCAGCCCCGCAAGCCATGCAGTGGCGTGCCGAGACGAAAACCCTCAACATTCTGCCGTTCTGCTGGCACGTGCTGATGCCTGATACCCCATATTAGCCAGAACTGAAAACGGCTTTAATAAAAGCTTACGCTTTGGGACAAGTCTACAAATAGCACTGTCCATAACATTCTATACCAATGAATTGCAACGCATCGATCTACGCAATTTCAAAAGCTGTTCGTTGTTTATATGCCATTTGAGTTCCTGTAACACCCTAGATCATTTAATGAGTTAGGAGCGAAACAAAATGTGCGGCATTTGCACCAAAATTGAAATCAACTTCACCTTAATCGTCGTTTGATGTACCACAAAGATATGCCCGTACACGTTATCGGACATTGGGAATCTGCGTGACGCCACTCTGTTAGTTCTGAAGACCGCACACAAATGCTATAGAAGGGCAGCACAAGCGGTGTCCATGTTGGCCGAAGGCTATTGGCCAGGTAAAACACGTGCAGCACTAGCCGATGCGACCAGCGCAAGAACGACAACGAAGAGCAGCAGCAGAGTGAACCACTTCATGATGATGTCTGCCCTCGCCGACAGAGCGGCGCCAATATATACCTGCTGCTCGGCATGGCCCCAGACAGCTAGTATGACAAATGAAACCTGCATGTTTATATAAGTTGTTCAGTGCATTAGCAGGGAGCATTCTCCACATAGATAAGACAGAAGTACTGGAGAAAAATCACTTTTGTTTTCGTGACAACATCGTACAATTAGCTGAAAGCGTTGGCGACCTTCATTATCTTCGCATGACCAATGCCGGTGCAGAACTCGCACTTCCTAACATGAACCCGATTATTTAGGGCAAACACCATACAATGTTGGTATCAGCAGATGTAGACACCAGTTTTGAACACCTCTAGCACCTTCATTTAGCTTTATATGGAACGTGTTGGCAACCAAAGGCGTTTTATTTCACTCCTGTTCACAGATCAGTGCGCCAAGTCTGTGTGGCTATGGGCAATGTGAGAGCGATGCTCGGCCTCTTACCTCAAAGCCGCTGTTCCTCTCAATAGCAGGAAACCCGGGATGAATCCTTGACATGTGTCGCTCCAATGGTTTACCAATGGTCGCTCTGTTTACCTCTTGAGCTACAGTTCAGGTATCCACAAACAACAATCTATATCGGCAGGGATTCTTAATGATAATACCAAAAAGAACAAAACGAACAATTACCTACGCCGTTCTAGGTATTCACATTTCACGACATGGATACAACCAAAAGCAGCCGATAGCCCTGCGCTATACCCAAAGCGTGGCGAGCAATCAAGTCATCTGTCTTAAATGGCGCGACGTTTTAAAACGTTGCGTCGCAAACTGATCACGTTCGTCGCTAGATGCTGTGGCCAGCCACAGCTCATACAATTAGAAATACGCCTCGTTTTTTGGTGTTTCATGTTGTCTGGCGTGTGAAGTGAATGTTAGCTGAAAAATCAGTGAAAAGCACTGATCTGAGCGGCATTCGTCAAGCACTGAGTCACCACTGATCTGTAACGTCAACACTGATATAGTATAGCCTGTACTATGTTTCTTGCACCTGCTAAAAACTATCCTGATTAGAGCTACTTTGTTTGGCAGCATCTGATGACTTGATTTGCTCGTGCAGCAAAACGTCAACGTTTTGACATGTGCTTACATTACAGGCGTTAGCGAGTACAGACGGACCCCAAGCTTTGACTTTCGTCGAGCTGGGGTAATCCATTGTAATATGGTCTTTTCTGTTGAAATTTGTTTTGATTCTTGTAATTTTGTGACCTTAGCTCGCAAAAAATGTCCCTTTTGTCACTGATCATATCCGTTAAATCAAAAGCTTTTTCATCCCGGCCGCGACAGCGAATCGGTTAATGCTCACAGGGAGTTGAGGGCGTTATTGGCTTAATTCTAATCTAGTTTTGGCTTCTTTATTGAGCTTTTGTAGGCTCCTTGAACGTAATACCAATTAACCGCCCCGAGACATCTCATTCTATTCAGCTAGAATTGGTACAATTGAAGTCGGATGGCTGTTGGTGCTGCAGCATCACAGCCATCCGACTTAACAACACGTTTTGGAATTCCCCAGCTGCCTGTCACTTATCTTGCTCCGACATCTAAATGCTTCGGCAACACAGAGAACGCAGCGTACGGACCAGGCTAATTCCTTAAAACGCTGGCGGTCGGGCCGCGTCACCAGCTTGCCGTTAAAAATCAATCCGCTCTTGAAAGTTGGCAACCTCGGCTTACTCTCTACTATCAAACCCTGGAACAGCGCGCTTGGCTCCGGGGAAACTCATCTTGGACCGAAACCTACGCGATGAAATACACCGGCGCAGGCAGGTGACACAGTGCGTCGCTTCTTTTCCGCTTTTTGGTACGCATGCCCGGATCGCTCTTTTTGAAAGCACTGGACACCGCTGACGCAAGAGAACGGACAATTGTTGCACAGTGTCTCATGTGTTGCTAATCAATGTCTTCTTCAATGTGGAACAAGTGGAAAAGCTGCCGAAATTAAGAAATGAATGGATCACTAAGTGAGTTATGCATGCTTAATGAGCACTTGTTCATACACTATCCCAAAAATCCGGACATAACTTGGTCCTTATTCCTACCTTACACAACCGACTTGGTAACTCAAAACGTCATCGATAATACTCTGGTAAAATAGTCCGGAGACAAGCTGGGAATCTCCAGTGGCATGCGTCACTTTATGTCCGCTTACCGGCACCGGCTAAATATTTCCACTTACCAGTAGCTTGAAGTTCGTCTCTGTGCCTTGTGAACAAGCAATCAGCAGTGTGAACTCCAGCCAGGAGTGTGCACGGTGCCCCGCGGGTCGCCTTATACAGGGGTCTCACAGGGAAAACCTCAGACATTGATCCAGGCAGCACACCCATTCCCCGAATTCCGGCCTTCGTGGACATGGTCCAGAGCGGAAATCTAGATGGGATTGCCGACAAGGACAACTTTGGCGATGCCGATGACACTTTAATGTACATTTTGAAAACATTCCCCGGACTATCTCAGACCGCTGTAAGCCGGCTCGCCTGTCCCTGCCGCCATAAGTACGTGCTTTGCGGCATGGCAAGGTCACGGGCGGTTTTAGCCGACTCTGATTTGTTCCTGCACCAGTAACCAGACATGCTCTGCTGCAGGGAAGGATCACGGGCGATTTTGATGTTTTGCGGGCTCCATTCAGCCGCACTGAGCCAGTGTCACGGCACTGAACCGGGCGCCTCATACTGGGGCTGGTTAGAGGCACATCAGCAAAGGCATGGTCAACACCCAACCTCCAATTAGATAGCCGAGCGATCCAATGACAGTCATCGATCGAGATCTCAATGAGGGCATCAAAACGGGACGGAAACCCTTGTGTTCACATGCATTCACTTAATTCTGGTTTATGTGTACACGGCTACTTTTCCAGGCTATAGGGACACCCTAATCAGCAGTGTAAGAGGGTTGAAACTGGGCATGGTGGTAGACGAGGACGCCATCAATGATATATCCACAGGCCTCTTGTCCAGAGCCAGTAGATCGTCCTCAGCATTGTCCAGAGAACTAGTAGCCAAGTACGCTTAGTTGGGTGTCAGAGAATGCACAAAGGCCTTTAAGTGCATCTGTGAATTCGGGTTGTAGATATTTTTAAAGGGACGCGTTTCTAAACGTTATGCATTACTTTCTTACGTGGGTGCGTACGGAATAAAAATGAGGCTACGATCGGAGCCATGGTATTGCAACAGTACGCCAAGTGTTTAGTTAGATCCTCCGGTTAACGAGCAATGCGGGTAATGTCATATAAGGGGTTCTACCAGGCTCGTTACTCTCTGGTCCATCTGCAAAGGAAGCTTATCCTATTTCTTCGCAGTTATGTGAGCATAGAGAGCTGCTAAACCGCAGTCGGTATGGCCTCCACACAGTGCTTGGAAATCTCGTACCCACATCCGTGCATCTGGAAGAAAACTTTATGATTTACACCGTGAGAAGCGTGCCTAATATTTAATGGTACCCTCCCTCCGTGTCAGGTACTTGCAGCAATGTGGTAAATACCTAAGTGTTGCATTATTATTTTATGCTTGTTATAATAATAATTATTTTCAACTTTTATATTATGAAAGTGATGCGCTATCTCACCTTTGT
>NW_023596519.1:0-34754 GCF_011947565.3 Pollicipes pollicipes
GCGTTGTCATTTTCGCCAGTCTGTTAACCACCACGCTCAGTGTTAAACGCGGGCCGCGGTCTACGGAGACTGCAGTGCTGAGTGTCATCCTTGTTCCTCAGGCTTGCGAGCGCGCATGCTCAAAACCATGTCATAAAATTTGTATTACTTCATTCTCCAGGCTTACATGGATTTACCATTTCATGCAAATTTGTTGCCTGATTTCGGTATAAAATATGCATTTAATCCGACTGGCCTCAATATTTCAGCAGCACCCGAACAATTTCGGCAAAATCCCTAATTGTTGTCACTTTAGAGAGAGCCTGCTGAACCGTTGTGAGGTTTACCCGGCGCAGCCAATTTATCCTCGGTTACTTCAGCTTATTGGCTTCAAAATACAAAGAGAATTGCATGTTCCGTTGACTTCTGGCTTCTCAAAGACTTTTTGTCTTTGAGAAGCCAGAAGTTATGGAGAATGGAGAGAGAAGAGAATGGAGAAGTCGAATGGAGACATGGCAGAAAAAGCTGCCCCCAAGGCCAAATGGGCCAAATTCTTTGTGATGTGGGTCTTTAACTGGCGGGGGTAACTTCGTCAACGCTGTGCCCCTCCCCCCCCCCCCTTAGCGAAACTCTCGCTGCGCTTCTGCTTCCTGGCTGGGCTCCCGGTTAAGTGGTATGGCTAACAGTGTCAGGACGAATGACGGTTTGGCTCGGATATACAAAAATTAACATCTGAGTTGCTATACTTGCCATTTAAGCTATGTATTTCCAGAGGACCTTTTATGTTCGCTGCTAGGTGGGACCGATTTGCTGGCGCAATTTCATCGAGCTGAACAAGTTTAATTGGAAAAGGTGGATTGGTCATATAACCTTTTTCATTCGCAAGCATTAAAAGAAATGCCTTCTGTAGATTTCCCTACGCACGTAACGACTCAATCTGGAACGGCAGAACCAATTCGCGGCTGTTGTAGCTTTAGTGCTTTTTAGTTCGCCCAATCCACGGGTACTGGGACATCCTACAATCTAACCTGGTCATAATCCACGTTTTAGAGCAAAGTTGTGATCCAGTCCGACCCGATCCGTACATAAGTTTGCAATCACGAAGCTAATCGGCGTATTCCAAGCCGTGAAGTTTCCTAGCACAAACTACTGAATCATGGATAGTTTTTTATCATTGATGATTTATGATCCGAAATCATTCAGACAAGGTGTTAGTACCACGGATGAAATGACTGGTCGATGTGTCGTCCTGGTCTCGTGTACAAGCGTCGATGACATTCTTCGGCCAGCCGGTTTCCCTGGCTGTCACAGGTGTTATTGCATTCTGAGAGGCACTGGATGGCACTTTTGGATTCTGAGCTATTTTGAGTCACCCTAAGCTTGTGTTATTGATACTGGATTGTTGATCGAGCCATGAGAAGGAATGGAATGCGATCCCGCCCTTCCCGGGCTCAATAGCACCTGGCAACGGTCAGAGAACTGGCTGGCCGGAACGTGGAGTAGATAATACCACATCAGACGAGGACGATAACACGAGCACTTATTGCATCGACAGGCCCTATCATGCCTCAAATCCGGAATTGCAACTGTTCCACGTCATTCACCTGGAAAAACGCGGAAATACATACCTCGTGTAGGAATGCGCAGTAAAGGAAATTAAAACTCGGTATTTTAAGCATACACGTAGTTTCATTTTATTCACAAGGCTGCACCCAGTTTCACACTGCGGGCCCCAATCAGTCTGCTTACGGCTAACGACGATCCCCACCGACCGACCACCGACGGCCGACAGGGACACCAACCGCGCATGGGACTGCGCAGCTTTGGAATCTGACCCATCGTCGTCATCGACGCCGGCACTGCGGGCCGTCCACCGGCCAGTACGGACGCAGCTGGCACAGGCTGGCGTCGAGCTGCTGGAATTGTCGGATATTGGAGATTTAAAGGTAGTGAAATACTAGCTCGCGTGTTCGTGTGATGTGTACATGATGCAACAGCAGGCCAAGCTCGGTCCCTAGACCTAGCACAGTCGACTGTTGCCTTGTTAGGGAACGATTTGGGGTCGTGTAAGTCGATGCAATGCAGTGAGCATCGGACGAGCAGTGATGTGAGAACGTAAATGCCTGTGTGAAGGCCACACAAAGGCCTTGATGAATGAGTCCATCGCCTGGACCCAAAAGGCCCGTTCATTATCGGTTTTCTTTGACAAAGATTTTGATGAACATTTATTTCATAAAAAACAGATGACAGAAATTACCAACATTGACGTACTCATTGAAGCAAATCAATGAGAAACACAACAGAGCACCGTGAATAGGTAAGCTTTAGGTGTTTGATTACTAACGCATCCTTAAATACTCGAAAGAACACTACAATCTCCTGATGATGGTGGTATATATATATATATATATATATATATATATATATATATATATATTGGGTGTGGGTGTGGGTGTGGGTGTGGGTGTGTGGGTCTGGGTGTGTGGGTGTGGGTTGTGGGTGTGGGTGTGGGTGTGGGTGTGGGTGTGGGTGTGTGGTGTGTGGGTGGGTGTGGGGTGTGGGTGTGGGTGTGGTGTGGGTGTGTGCGTGTGTGGTGTGTGTGAGGGTGTGTGTGGGTTGGGGTGTGCGTGTGTGGGGTGTGTGAGGGTATGGGTGTGGGTGTGGGTGTGGTGTGGTGTGGGTGTGGTGTGGGTGTGGGTGTGGGTGTGGGTGTGGGTGTGGGTGTGTGGTGCGTGTGTGAGTGTGTGTGAGGGTGTGTGTGGGTGTGGGTGGGTGTACTCCAACGTGACGTTTCAGTTGTATTCGAAACTGCATCAGCCTGGACGAACAGTTCTTTCCACTTCCTACAGCTGAAGACTAATAATCGACGCTTGTGCATTGGTTGTGGTACAGCCCGCTTAGGACATTTCCTTAACACGTTTGGTACACTACATTTTAGGTTTTACGCTGAGCCCTCCTTGAAGGTGCCGTGTTCTTAGCACATCAACTCACCTTCTCCCTGAGCATCTCACACACATCTTCGCTCCACAATCTCTCCAAATCAAAAAAGTGCGCATCGTTAATCAAGTGGCCCAGTGGGTATAAGCGGGTGGATGCGATGTAATACGGCTATCCTCTTTCTGTCCTGATGACTGATAAAAGGTTTGTCAAACGAGTATGTAAGTGCTTCTGTCTCTCCGACATGACATCATGTCCGCACCTATCACAATGAACACCAAGCCACGTTGCTCGTTTTACAGACAATCGTTGGTGCGAACGTACAGGACATTCAAGGTCCTTTACTAAAGCATGCCCCTAATAAATTCGACGGCAAATGACGCAGTTTTTCCACACTCCTGTCTGCCCTTTTCTTGACCGATCAGAGGCTTTTTGCCCTAGCGTTTACTAGCTGATCTTTCAGGTTTACCCCCCCTCCCCCCACTTCGGTAAGATATCAGAGGTTGTCTAGTAAATGCTGTCTTTAAGTGGTTGGAGTGGACCAAAACGTGTTGTTTATTCTCAAGTAGTTCTCTAATGTTGGGGCGATGTTAAAGAAGTGTCCCTAACAAGTGTGTCGATTATGATTGCTGTAGGAAGGGGATGGAGCTGTGAGGGCAAGGTTCAAATAAGTAACTAACCGCTGTGGCCCGGACACACAAATTATATCAACCGCTTCTTTAAAGTAGTTTCATTTTTGTATGGTACTTTTAAGGGAGTGTTGCACGTTTCTTTGGGGTTTGGGCCTGAAATAGCCATCCTGAGGATCATTTCGTGCAGTTCACAGTCCCGTTCAAGACCTAAATAAACTCCTCCAGCTTCTGAACTGCACGCCCACAAAGATGGGGGAACTATTTCAAGGAGACTATTTCAAGGTCACCTTGGCATTCATGACTTCATATAAACGTAATTTAAATATTGCCACTCCATGAACCATGCAGCATTCCAGGGCAAGGGAAATGTGACGGTCGAGTCGTCCATATCCAGCGTTCGTGAGCACCATTTCCGGATATAATGGCTGTTAATTGGGTCTCAATCAATGTTGCACAAGGCACGATGACGTAATCAAACAATGGCGTATCGAGGAGTATGTTTACTAAACAGAGAAACTGTGTTGTCTAGATCAATTCTCTCTACTTAAAAGTATGTCAATAACCATAAGTGAGCCTGTTTTATTGTACCTGATCATTGCCTTGATATCTTTAAGCGTTTCTTTAAGCATGAAACATTCCCTTTAAAACGGCGGCACGGCCCTGTTCACGGCAGACGATTTGAGTGAATGGGATGAGTTAGAGTGATGGAGGCAGGGCCATAGCCGCACAGCTACTGACCATCCACTGCACGAATTCTACAGCCGTAATGTTCGATTGAAAATTGTCATTCTCGGATGCCTGAATCCACCTGGGGGTTTCACCTGATAGCTTAAAAATTGCAGCTCTGGGTTCAGCACACTGCGGACCCTGGCAAATGTGTCGGCTTGGTATTCAAAACGCTCTGCAATCCTCGACTGCAAGATTTGGAGGAGTCCAGCATCACAAACTGCGAAACATGCAAGGTACCATGACCGAAAATGATCAGACAAAACCATTGGCCAGTGGCAATAGGAACGCACTGCTGTCTCGAATATGGGCTATTCTCAGCCATCGCCACCTGCATTTAATTCGCGCACTTGAAATAACACCTAAAAACAGGAATTTGCTGAATTTGTTTTGGCCACTTTAAAGCTACCGAACAACTTGTCAAGCAGGCTACTAGGCAACCATGAAGTAACACATTCCTACAGTTTTTGTCATTGATTTATTTCGCATTCCGAGATACGTCTTTCAATATTCGACACTTGTTCAACAACCCGCCGCATTAGAAGCGAGAGATATAAAGATATGAGACACACAAGATATGGTGCTAAATTTGCCTTCTCACCTCGCGTTTCTCCACGCATTTCTCTTGCTTGAGCCGTACGAAAATAAATCGAGGTCCTGCGGCTACCTCTGATGTCGGAGCCCTGACTAAGACCAAACTAGAGGCAACTTGATCAAAACAATCAGAAGAAATCGGAACATTCTGGCTGCGGGCGACCGACCGTCAAGCAAGCAGTGTATGCCCCTCGCGCGAAACTTGCGGTTAATTTCTGGGCCATTGCCACGGATATAAACCGCTTACAGCACTCCAAGCTTAAGCGTGTCGTAGCTTCATGTGAAGATGGGGATGTTGTTGACCATTAGCTAGCTGCCTGCTCAGCTGGCCGTTGTGGGCCTGCTGGAGATGGTGACTAGGGTTTCCATCTTGCAGGTACATTGTAATCTTGGAGGTGCATTGCGCCGTCCCGCCATTAGGACGGCAAGGCAGCCGCCGGTTAAGGTAGCGAAACTGGTACACAACATTGGCCATTTTTGACACACGCGTGTTTTGGGACAAGTTGCTCTTCATGACCAGGCTGGTCACTTTGCGGTTCCGGTAGCGACAGTGCATGATGAGCTCCACTTTGTCTAGAGGTTGCAGGGTTTGGCAGCTTTTGGCCGCGATGTCACAGATGATCTTCTCGTCGTCCTTGCAGAGAGTCGTCATTTGATTTTCATAGACTCTTCAGAGTGTCAGCCCCGCTGTCGTTTCAGTGTTGGCGCCAGGCTGCATCTGATCGAACTGCTGCATTTGAGTCGGGTTTTCTCTTCAAAGATGTGGGCACTGAACTAGCTGTCAGGGAGAAGTTGGCTTACTTCCTGGAGCTTTTAGTGGATCAGTGGCCATGGGGAACTATGATTGAACGCCCTCTACGTCCTTACGTACGTACGTACATCCTTACGACACCCCGCGTATATCCTTCGTAACATTGGCCTTCGCATTCAAGGAATGTCCTGAGTTTGTCGACGTACCGAAGATTCCAGTCTCATTTTGTTCAGTCGAGGCATCAAAGCGTACGTCCAGGAATGGTCTGGCTGCCTGCGCTTCCGTCGATGGTAAAACTGAGGAGGAGCGCATCTTCCACTTTTTTCAGCTACACTGGAGCTGCTCGTCATCACGTATATCGACAAAATATCGTCAGCATAACGGTGGCGTTTGAATGGCAGCAGCCCCATTTTAGTCAAAGTTTATGTCTCGATGTGGACATGCAGGCTGGGACGAAGAGCGCAACCAAGGGAAACCCACAGCGACGCCAGCTAGCTGATAAAACAAGTTTCCTTCCGGGCATCGGGACGGCTTTTTGCTTAGAAGTTTGTCTGAATGTCAAGTCCGTAGTTGATGGCCTGGATAAAGATGATGGTCTAAAGGGACGATTATCTGAAAGTCTCCAGGTGCTGACCGCCGTTCACGGAGACTACGGTTAACTGAATTCATATCTGGATTTCAAGTCTGAATAATGGCAGTGATAAAGATGATGTTCTAAAAAGACGAATACCTGAAAGTCTTCAGGTGTTAACCGCTGTTCGCCAAGACATGGTGTGGTTTAGAACACAAAGAAAGATTTTCGCCCTGTGCGGTGACCTTGTACCCCTTCTGAATCAAAAGAATTGTTTTGACAACCTGGCGACGTATGTCCTTACACCAGACCAGTGGGAAGTATTAAACTGAGGACGGGCATAGAATACGGGCATTATTCTCCGACGACCAAATAAAGTATTCACCCTGTCGTGCTGGAACGGAGTTACTACCTTTCCAAAGCTCTGCCAATTATACACACAAGAACGACTGGTATAACTGACTGTGACTGAATGATGAGCGTGGATATCGGTTTTCTAGTGATGTCTGGCGTTTATGATTTGCTAGGTACTACCATGCAATACGTCATGTTTTTTCACATGAAACTACAAGCGTTTGACCCCTAGGAAGCTAATTCTTTACTTTCGCTGCACCAACACGGGAGCCGACTGCAGCACACTGCACGTGACCTACGTCGTCGTTAGACAGGAGCATGCAGCAATCCAGGACGGTCCGGGCCCTGTTCCCGTTCCACCCCCACTTACCCCCTACCCCGCCCCCTCCGCTTGCGACGTCCGTGAATGATGTCATGCATGAATGCAAGCAGAAAAGCAACGCATCACTTTAACAGGGAGCTCTGTTTACAGACGACAGCGCTATCCAGGACCATGGCTTTATGTTGTTTGTAGGCAGATATCGTTTGATTGTGGTGATACATTGGATGGTTGGGTGTTTGTTTTGCCTTGGTTTATTGTCAAAACGCATTGTAATGCGTGGTTGTATTTCGTTTTCAGCGTTAGCGTGTGACAAGCCATCGTTCATCAAAATCATCATGACTCCTATCGATTTGTAATGCATTCCTGTCCAGTCCGAACAACGTTTGGATGCGCGTCTGATGAATGACCTTACTCGCGTCGAAAGCACTCCCTGTCCGCATTTGGGCATTGTGCGTTGTCTGCCTACGTTCGGTACACGGTCGTTATAAGTCGTCAATTTTGTGCGGGATACGTGAAAGCCGACGTGCTATGAGAACCGTCATCAGACCTGACATGTATGGCCGTTATGAAGACTATAACGTTGCGGAGGTGGTAAATGGAACAACTAGATCGCCTCAAAAACGCATTTGAAGAACGAGTTGTTTGAAGCTCACAAAAAACCTTAGAGTTGAAACTGTCGTGCCCTTTCTTGACTGTTCATGAACAAGGCAGCGATTTAGGCCGACTGCTGGATGCACGCCTCTAGGTACGCCGAGTACCTAGACATGACATGAAGCAAGTCAAGCGGTGGAAAATGCCTAACTACGCTTTGCTGGTTCGTTTGGGCGTGACACGTTACACGTGCGACAATAAACTTGACACCATGCGATTGCCCGTTCGATTCCCACCGAAGCATGCTGCCCCCGAAGGGTTCTGGAAGGGTTCTGGAAGGGTTATGTGTCCGGAGCGCCGACATGCGGCGCAAAACATGTAAACCCGTTGAAAATAGCCAAATCCATCTTTCCAGACCGTGCTGGTTTGACACTTGACCCGTGAGACGATGCACAGGAGACAAATGTCGGTGAACAATGGCTTTTCGATTCGTGACGTTGAAAATAAACACAGTGACATTTGACAAAACACGCAGACAATAAGGCAAGACAACACAAACAGCAACCATCCGGCTTTATAGCCCAAATCAAATGACATCTCCCGACAAACAAACGAAACAGCTATACGGGAAATCATCCCTCGGCACGTAAAAGGCAAGAACGGCCACGGTATAAAGCCCATCATGTATTATCGCGACGGATATCTACCCCATTTTCTTATGAGTAATAGCCCAGACAAACCTGAGAAACTAAAGGGCACAAAAGAAGCCTTACAATTCAAATGGAATCTCGAAGGCTGCAAACTTCGCGCCATACACTAAATTGGTATAACCGCGACACTCGAACGACGCCTGACAATGCACTTACGCGACGGAGCACGTCTGTAGTACATGCGACACGGACATAACAACGCACATCAACGCGACAACACCTGACGAACAGCACTGACATCTTTCAGGCGTGCTATGACAGATGATGCTTTCAAATTTTAGAAAGTATATTTTCAACGAATTCTTCCCAGTCCTAAACAAACACACGCTTTCTTGCCCAAATCTTGAATTACTAGACGTTGGAAGAAGCGAACGTTGATGTGACTGTGCATATGTGCCTTTGTAGCGTTTTGCTTTCTTTTCAACGACGCATCGGATACACATACAACTAATCATGGGATCATAGGAGTTTTTTTTTGGAAAATGTGCGAGGAACATTATTCACATAGACAAGACTGTAGTAATAGCCTTATGCCTTGGAGAAAAACTAGCAGAATAGAGTTGTAGGTGTGTTGATATTTCGGTAACATACCTTTATTGAAACGAAGGGCAGAAGTGAATTCAAAGTTATCTGTCGATGATCCTACTCATTTTTCAGGGGTTTTTCCATACAGCGAGCCACAGTTTTTACAGGACACCAACATTCCGGGGATTAAACAAGGAGCAATTCCCAGCCATTACTACGATGCAGTGCATATCTAAGAACAAGAATACACAAAATCATGTGTATGCCAGCGATACGTGAGTGATTTTGTACAAACCTTGAATTTTACGAATCCAAGCCTGCATCTGCAAGCCTTCAACTGTGGCAGTTGCAGGCTCGTATCATTTACCACAACGATAATGCAAAGTCGAAAGCTCGGAACCTCCAACAGTGCATCAAACAGCTTATTGATACGGCATCAGCGGTCGCTCTCAATCAAACATTGGCAGTTTATACATGTATATATATATATATATATATATATATATATATATATATAGAGAGAGAGAGAGAGAGAGAGAGAGAGAGAGAGAGAGAGAGAGAGAGAGAGAGAGAGAGAGAGAGAAGAGAGAGAGAGAGAGAGAGAGAGAGAGAGAGAGAGAGAGAGAGAGAGAGAGAGAGAAGAGAGAGAGAGATGAGAGAGAGAGAGAGAGAGAGAGAGAGAGAGAGAGAGAGAGAGAGAGAGAGAGAGAGAGAGAGAGAGAGAGAGAGAGAGAGAGAGAGAGAGAGAGAGAGAGAGAGAGAGAGAGAGAGAGAGAAGAGAGAGAGAGAGAGAGAGAGAGAGAGAGAGAGAGGAGAGAGAGAGAGAGAGAGAGAGAGAGAGAGAGAGAGAGAGAGGAGAGAGAGAGAGAAGAGAGAGAGAGAGAGAGAGAGAGAGAGAGAGAGAAGAGAGAGAGAGAGAGAGAGAGAGAGAGAGAGAGGAGAGAAGAGAGAGAGAGAGAGAGAGAGAGAGAGAGAGAGAGAGAGAGAAGAGAGAGAGAGAGAGAGAAGAGAGAGAGAGAGAGAGAGAGAAGAGAGAGAGAGAGAGAGAGAGAAGAGAGAGAGAGAGAGAGAGAGAGAGAGAGAGAGAGAGAGAGAGAGAGAGAGAGAGAGAGAGAGAGAGAGAGAGAGAAGAGAGAGAGATAGAGAGAGAGAGAGAGAGATGTGTGTGTGTGTGTGTGTGTGAGTGTGGATATACATATATATATATATATATATATATATATATATATATATATATATATATATAATCACCGTCCACTACACAGCACGTTTCACGTGGACGCACGCCAACACGTCGGATGGACCTCCTCGTGGTCAGCGTGATGACAGCCGTTGGCCGGCCGACAGGAGCATGCCCCGGCTGTCCTGGCCCGAGCGTGGACGACACTGGGTCTCCTGAAAAAGTGGTCCGGTCGGCCGGTCTGTCACGCCGGGCTTATCGGCGTGTTGTGACGGCCGCTGACAGGCCGGGCCACCTCCCGCTCTGGGAAGGGCGCGGCGACGCTTCAGGTGTCAGTAGCGGTGACACGGCGCCGCGCCGCCGCTGTCACCGGGGCGCCATACACGCCGCACGGCCGGGCGGTCAGCATGCGACGCTTTGACACCCGTCCGGCCGTCGCTGCCTGGCGCGGCCGCGGGCGTCGCTGCACTGGACAGCGTGCGACACGCCCCGAGCGCCCCCCCCCCCCCCCATCCTGTGCCCTCCGCTGCCGGGCCGGCCGCGGACGTCGCTACACTGGACAGTGCGACATGTCCCGAGCGGCGTCCCCCTGTGCCCTCCGCTGCCGGGCCGGAGCTCGGGGCTGGGTTTTCATCAGCTGACGCGCCGTACTCTTCGAGAATCACGGCCGGAACTTGCCATGCATCTCAGGGCCTCAACCTTCCCTCCAGTGTTGGAGTTTCACCGCGGAGTCAGTAAGTCTTGTGGGGAGAAAGTTCGCTTACAACCTGCGTCTCTTGGTGTTCGCCCTCACGCTAGCTCAGGCGGACGCTGCCGCCGGTTAGCACACGGCGTCGCATGGGCAGACCGGCGGGTGGGTTGCCGTGCCCTGTAGGCTGCGGGCGCTGGGGACGATCACTCAGCACCTAATCTGAGACCCGCTCAGCGCTACTGCGGCACTCTGAGGTCGGAAGACGCCGTCGCCACACTGGCCTGACGCGCCGGCACCGAGCCCGCCGCCGTCTTCTAGACGCCAGCGTGCGCAGTAGGCATGGCAGGCGCCGCGTTGGGTTTAGACGTCAACAGGGTACGCCCGCTTCGGCTGATCATCAGAGCGGTCTGCTGAAGATGGTGGTCGAGAGAATGAGAGTGCGGCGCGGAGCTCGTGGACGCCCGAGGAGCGACGGGACGGGGCTGGTCTGGGACTGCATCGCTCCCTCACAGGGTGTCATCGGTGGCATTCTCAGAATGCCTAGTCGGGAAGGTTGGGTTACAGCCGAGGCGAGCTCGCGCCGCGGTGTCGGCCGGCACCGGTCCAGGTCCGAACCCCACACCGCTCCCCAGCCGGCGGCGCACCTGGCGTCCGGGGCGAGACGCTGCCGTTACGAGCTGTTCAGCCGTTACGAGCCCGGCGGCCGCCAGGAACGGACGTCAGGAGCGGCGACCACGGGACCAACCGGCCATCAGCTGGCCTGGTCAGTGTCGGCCGTCAGGAACGGACGTCAGGAGCAGCGGCCACGGGACCAGCCCGACCATCAGCTGGCTTGGTCGGTGTCGGCCGGCGGTGACGGACGTCAGGAGCGGCGACCACGGGACCAGCCCGGCCATCGGCTGGCCCGGTCGGTGTCGCCGCTGGTAACGGACACCACCGGTCTGACCCTGGCTGCTGGGCGACAGGCGGCCTCCGGTCTACCGGCGCCGGCTCACTCTAAGGTCATCTCAGTTTTCTGGCTCTGCCAAACTGCCCTATAACGTCGTAACATGACATGTAGGTTGCGCAGTTCTCGATGAATTTATGAACCGTCTTCGTGTGGTGCTGCACGGTTAAGCGTAAACTGCATGCGCATTCCGCGGTTAAAGCTGAGGCGAACTGCCGAACTGAAGTCGGCAGGACCGGCCCAGGTCCGCACCGAGCGCCGCGCCCAGCCGCTGGTCGTAGGTGGTCCCAGCGGTGATCACCCTGACACCGTCCGCTCCCCCTCGCCCAGCACCGTCCGGTGCCGCCGCCGCAATTACTTCAACAGTAAATTATCACTCCATTATGCAGGAACTATTTCATTACTCGGGTTTCAATTACGGCGCGCGGCCGATCGCAGCCGGCCCGCGAGGGGAGGGGAGCGAGGGGGGAGACGGCGGCCGGCGAGCGCGCGCCATATTGGATGACGCCGCGCAACCTGCCCAGGCCTCGGCGCTTGCAGGGCGACCAGCGTGCAGTGACGCGCAAGCCGCGTGGAGCCGCTGAGTCGGAGCGGCGGTCGCGATGCGGACAGCGCGCCGGCCGTCGGCGGACGGGGTCAGCGCGCCGTGAAAGCGCCGCTGGACGCCGGTGCTCATCGCCAGATTCCCTGAAGCTACCTCGGTGATGGCTGCTATTGTCTGGGCTCCACCACGTGTCGGGCTTCTCGCTGTCAGTCGCATTGTTTTTGTAATGCATTTTCTGTTCAGTTAGATTGGGAACGAGTTTCTGTCGCTGGGAAGTTTTCCATGCGTCACCGACTAAAGTGTTCCGATTCAGCGATCAGGGGTGCGGACTTGATCAGGCTGACAAAGCCCAAGGCGCGGAGTGTCGAGCTTCGAGGCCGCGCACGCTGGGCAGCCTTCACGCCGAGTCGGCCGGTGGTCAAAGTGCTTGTCATTCAGCCATTTTTCGGGAGAGCTATTCTTACTGGCGCGTCGGACATTTTGTGACATAAATCCGTCCCAATCGTTGATTCCTTAAAGAAAATGTTTCACATGGGAAAATATTGAAGCAGGCATCAGATATGATAAGGCGGGCTCATTTACAAATATTGGTGTACTTTTAAGTGGACAAGGCTGCTTCAGACAGCACAATTCTCTGTTTAATAAATATTTTAAATATAATGGACATGCGCCATGGTTTGATTATGTCATCGCACCTTGCACAACGTTGATTGAAAGCAATTGACGGACATAATATCTGGAGATCGCGCCCACGAGCGCCAGGTATGAGCGCCTCGACAATTGTAATTCTTATTTGCCTTGAACGCTGTATGACTTGCGGAATGACAGGATCTGAATGACGCTGTTATTACATCACGAATGCCAAGATTACTTTTAAATACTCTCCCCAACATACCTTTCCCCATTTTCGCGGGTGCGTGGTTCAGAAACTAGTTCAAAACCGCATATCAATGTGGAACGCTTTCTTTACTAAGCTTTGAACACTAAAACAATGCATGTAGGGAAAACTCGCCTCTTAGGAATATGGATTCCCACAATTCTATTACGTCGAGTTGAATGGTAATTTTCTAAGGCATATTAGAGAAAATAGCTGGCTGATTGCGCATGTCCGCGGCTAACAAGGGATGTGTTCATTTTTCAAAACGACAGGCACATGTCTTCTGAGTCGTGTTCTAAACAGAGGTGTGTGCGACCACTTTGATCCAGGCCCTAGTGCACCTTACAGTAAACAGTCACCGTATATTACGCTTTAATCGGGTAAGGCCAAGTACCAACGGGTCACTCGCTTTAAGTTGTTGAGAGCACCCTCAACAGACCACAGAAGTCGTAGCTCTTCATTTGGATACCTTATGTCAATTACCTCAAAAAACCCAGCCCAAAAATATGTCCGGAAACAGCATGCAGGGGCATTATTGGCGCTCCCCTAGAGCTCCGCTCGAGGCGCCGTGTCTTCCGTCACCTCACAATCCCCTATGTTGACTGGCCCGTGTGGCTAAAAACAGGTCACAGTATATTATTTTATTAGCGGCGGTCAAGTTTCATAGAAACAAGGCGGATAACCACAAACTACCACGCATATAAATTATTAATAATAGGTAATCTTAACCAACGCTGAATCACCGAAACCGAGTTCGTAAGTGTGCTTTGTACCCCTTGGCTTGAGTAAGACTAAGCCGCTATCCCATTGAAAAACTTAAGTACTGCACATTGGGAATGATGCTTCTTCCTCCGTTCACATAGGAAGAGCGGGCGCCTGTCCAGGGCGCAGGGCGTGATGACGACCACTAATTAGTGAAATGTCACCCAGAATAGAGGGCCACGACGAGAAAATGGTGGTCATATCAGATCTAGGAAATATTTATATAGCATTGTGGTGTTCTAAGTGTGCCATGGTCGAAGCGACTAATCCGAAAGATAGCGATCATGTATAGTAAGCGGAAGAGCTAAGAACTAGGCTTCTGAGCTCATCTTACGGTACCAAATGTGTTCATCGAGACAGCGATGAACCAGCCGCCATCCAGACGAGGATGACCAAGTCCGAAGCAGGAAGTGAGGAAACCGAAAATGAGCAGTGAGTTATGACTTGGTTAATAGCGTACCGAAGCGGGAGAGGCACTCGAAGACAACAAAGCAACCTAAAACTTTCAACAGAGGAGCAGTAGCGTAACAATGCAAAGACAGTCGATAAAAAGAGCCCTGACAGACCTCGTTACGAGCTCACACGGGCTGCGACTAACACACCACAAGGACACGCGCTCACGGCGCACGAAATAAATCACTGGTAGTTCATCACAACACGGGTCTTGCTGAACGCTCTATCCCCGGTGGGCGCCCTCTGTCGCCGTCCTCACGGGGCTGTGAGGACCAGGGTCGGACCGGGCGGTCCCTCGGCGGCGGACGGGTGCCGACCGATCACCCACGGTCGGCCGGACGCGCGTCCTGCCGCCCCTGCGGACATTACTCCGGCACAGCGACGAACTCCGGCTTGCCTGCATCGCCAGAAACGGAGCGGCCGAAGACGGCCGGCGCCGTCGCGGCCAGTCCGGCTCATCTCGCGATGCTGTAACTGCTAGGCGTTCGCCCTGTGGTCGCGGAACGCGCGCGGGCGCCCCCATAAGCCCCAGTTTGATTAGCCGTAGCGAAGGCCGTTTGAATGTCCGCTACGAAGTCTGCGGCGATGACGTCACGTCGTCTGCGGACGGAGTTTGCCGTGGGCTTCCTGGTCGCCCGCGGGCAGTGGGGTCCACCGCGTGACGGCTGTGCTGTGCGCTGATGGCGGCGTCTCTCGCGTCACCCCCGGACGTTGGTCATGTACGTCCAGGTGGCGGGCGACGACCACCGGACCACAGGACCTCGGCCAACGAGCAGAAGCCCGCGACCGCAGTCATTCTTAGGGCCGGGTGGGGACCGGACAGGCCAGCTTCTGTATCAAAGGCAAACGCAGCCCCCTGTGCAGACCGCGGGATGGTCTGTCTGGGGCTGAAGAGACGGTCTGGGACGGGCGGCGCAGCGGGCGTGCAGCGCTGCGGCCTGGCGCGGGCCGGGCCGGGCCGGGTCGGGCCGGGCCGGGCCGCTCAGGCGGTGTCGGCGGCCGGCGCCCAGCCGCCCCACTGTCACAAGCCCGGGTACTCCTGCAGCAGCTCGTGGCCGGGCAGCGGCAGCTGGCTCAGCTGGCTGTGGTACATGGCGGCGGCGGCGGCGGCTGCGGCGGCGGCCGCCGCTGACGGCGCGCCCAGGCCGCCACCGGCCATCGGGTCGGCGCCGCCGCCGCCGCCGCCACTCGGCTTGAAGTCGAACATGGAGACGGCCGGCTGCACGGCGGCGTGAGCCTGCCGGAGGAGGAGCACCGCAGTCAGAGCTGACCAAGGCTGCATGGCGACGCGGCTGCTTCCAAGGCTAGCGCACACCAGCCGCTGGACACGACAAGGTGCAAGGTCAGGAGTCCAAAAACGGACTGAAATTTTTACGCACAATCCCCAAATGACGTCACGATGGTTTAGCATTAAATCATGATCTGTTTGCCCGCTACATCCTTCAAAAGTTAACGCCCGTCGCTCGCTGACAATGAAATTCAGCGCTTGCCCGAGTTTGTTAGCATTTTTCGGTCTGCAGAATGGGTTCAGTGACGTCACTGCGGGGTTCCTCATTCCCGTGATGATTAACTTCAAAATGATCCCGCGGGCATTACGTCAAGGCACTCCAACAGGGCAGCTATGCTATGGCTTGATAAGTGCTCATAAGATGGAAGGGCTCCCAGCGAATACACTTCCATCACATATTCCAAACATTCCAGCGATCCCAAAGCAATTGTAATATGGATCCCATAATTTGCGAAGGAAGCGCTGCATCCTGTGGGAAATATATAGTGACCCGTTATTTAACGGCAATAGGTGCGTTTCCCAGAGTGGGCGCAGTGAGTGTGTGTTTAGTTTTGTCTCACTGACATGGAAAGGTCCGCTGGCAACCGGCCAAAGTCAATCCATGACCCAGGCCGCCGCGCTACAGCATTGTCGGCACGTCCCCCCTTCGCGTGCGCAGACCTGTCTGACAAAACGTCGGAGGCAAAATTTCCGCTGAGCTGGGCGGCATGGGCTGCTGGGCGAGTTAGCCGTAGACGCAGCAAACTACACTCAGCATGCACGCATTGGGCAAGCTTCACTCATCATGCAACGCATTCGGAATAAATTTGCAGTGATATCACACAGGAGTCGTACAAAAGTGCAACTTCTAGAGGAATCGTCGAAGGGAAAAAAGTCGCCGGCTTTCAGCACACCAGCAAGTGCAAAAATGACAAAGGAGGTCGCCCTTCAGTGCATATCGGGCGTAGCACTTTGATCGAAAAAGGGACATCTCACTGACTGACAAATCAGCCCACCCGAATCTCATGACCTCGTCGCGAGCGGGTGCGACGGGTGCGTCGGCTCACCCGCGCCGCGCCGTCCACCGGACCCTGCCGTCTGTGACACGGTCCGCCAGGCTGGACCGGCGCCGTCGCCGTCCCACTGGGCGCCGCCGCCAGCGACGCGGCGCGAACCGAATCGATGTCGCGACGCGGCCCGAGGTACAGCCCGGCCAGAATGGACGGCGGCCGGCGGCCGAAGCCGATGCACAGCTACATCGCCCCCGAGGGCGCTCATTGTGGCTCGCGGCCGCCATTTTTGGAGGCAGTAATCCCAGGAGCGGCCATAAATCACCGCATTGCTGTGATTGGTAGGCTGCCTGCAGCGCATTTTTAAGTAAAACATTTTCGTCACTTATCTCTGTATCAAGTAATGGTGTTTTGATACGCGGTGTTTGCCCATCTCTAGCATGTCCGCACGGGTCGCAGGCAATCCACCGTTATACAGACACCGACGGTCGGAATGCAGGTGTTTTCAACCTCAGTCTGCCCCCTTTCAGGGCAACCGGTAGCATTACCTGCTGGCTCTTCCGCCCCGTGCTGATTGGTTGCTGTTATCTCTCCCATCCAATCCTGAACAGTAGCCACTATCAACCCTCGTCGGTTGCTGCCGTTTCTTTCCATTCCCCCCCCCCCCCCCCCGCCTATCCTCATTGCTCACTGCCGTCTCTCCCATCCCGTCTTCATCGGTTGAAGCCAGCTGCACTATTCCGGATGTATGCGTGTGCTGTTCAGCGCCGGTCTCGTGTTTGCGGTCGGCTTGCTCTCCTGGTGCTCGCCCGCGGTTGTTGGTTACTCTGCTCTGCTGGTGTTCACCTGCTGCTGCAGCGGTTGCTGGCTCGCCGCCTGCCGTCCCTACGGCTGCAGCTGCCGTCCCCTGCCGTCCCAGCAGCTGATGATGCTCACCTGTTGCTGCTGGTTCGGCAGCTGCTGTCCCTGCCGCTGTGCTGATGCTCACCTGCTGAGGCGGCTGCTGCTGTGGCGGCTGGACCGACAGCTTGCTATCGCCGCTGCTCTGTTCGGCGCTGGCCGCTCGCCGCTCGTCTTCGCTGTCCGAGTTGTCTTCAGACGTGGCTGTGGTCTTTCGCTTGTCCCTGTAACGATGGGAAACGTGGTTCAAAATTTCGCCGCTGCATTTCTGTTCATGTGATTTAGATCATGGAGTCCCTGCGTCTTGGCCTACAGCTTCACAAGTGAGCGGACCCCAGCATGGTCCGGAGCAAGCGGCGACGCCAGACCGCCGGTGACCCCCCCCCCCCGCCCCAGGTCAGCGCGCGGGTGCGGTCAGCTGCAGAGGGGCCCGATTGGCGGCGATAGGCGGCCTGGCGCGCCGCCACCGATGGCGGCGATACGTCGGCGGCGGGTCGCACCGCCATTTGTCAGCAGCCGCGCCGGCCGACCAACGACTGCCAATTACCGCCGGGCGCCGGCGGCCGGCCGGCCCGGTAGGCGGCGAGCGCCCGGCAAGGACGTGGCCAGGGGAGCGCACGGCGAAAGTGACGCCCCCCCCCCCCCTTGAGGAGTTGAAGGCCCCCTGGGCCTCCGACAGGCGACCCAGAGGCCACTCAGGGTGCCCGAGGGGAGTGTATAGTCTATATTTTGTGGAGGCTTCTTTCGAGAAAGGGACATGCAACGCTGATGAATGAGCTTGTCACCAGGTTTCCAAAAGCACCTAGTGCTCCTGGATTAGCCAAGAGGTTTAGTTTGTCCAAAATGGAGTCCTTGAATAAAACACAGCGTGTCAAATCCGATAAGAGATGTGAATTTGAGGGCCCAGGCAAAACCACTGGGTCCACCAAGCTGCAGGGCTTCTCTTACAGATTTCCGATCCTCCTTGACGAGACTCTGACTGTGTGTTTGGGACTGGGAGATGCACAGGCAGGGAGAACCGGGCAGTGGATGGGGTGGGAGGGCTAGGAAGTGCACAGGTGGGGGAGACTGGGCAGTGGATGGGAAGGGAGGGCTAGGTGCAGCGCAGGGAGGACTGGCTGATGGATGCGAAGGGGGTGCTGGGTGGCGGGCAGGCCATGGCGATTGCGTCGAGACGATGTTAAAGAGGACTGATGGATGACACAGACCGATTTGTGTCCGAGGGTTCCGAACGGAAGCCGCTCGATAGCACAGATGTGCTCCCAGCGGGCGGCAGGCTGGCGTGGGGGCTGGTGGGGATGGGCGGGGAACAGGCAGCCGCCCGCGCTCCCCTCAGGGCGCCCGCTACACGGACGTGGGCCAGCGATGCCCAGTCGGGGAGCGGAGGGAAGGGGGGATGATATCCGAGAGGTCCTCGGTTGTGCACCCGCCCAGGTACGTGCGCAGCCCGTCCACAGCGCTGCGGGGCCCAGAGGAGTGTCGAGCGCTGGGAGGTTTATGGTTGTTTCAAAGGCACGCCATGTTCCAGTCCTGTGCCACTCACGCTAGTTATTACGGGGTGTACTGGGTAGCTTAATAGATAAATCAACCTGGCAAGCTACATATACATGCCAAATTTGCAGGTGCTCGTGGAACTGGTTTCGCCAGAGAGATGTCTCCATTGTGGCTGGATCAACACCCTGCGTGTCTGGGACAAGTTCTACCAGATTTAGTCTTTTGCGATCGATTATATAATTCCCGCGAAACATAGCTCCTCGAGATACAGCTGAGAGGCTGAATGAGATATGACATTAGGCCGCTGGTTGTTCACTTTCAGTAACAGTATAGACTGTCATGTACCTTCTTGCGTGCGGCTTTGGCCCATTGTGACAGTGTCAAATCCTACCTGAGGACTACCAGACATTCGCATTGTGCACCAGATAATGTTATCGCCAGCGCGGCGTCACTTCAGGTCCAACGACATCGCGTCGGCGATACCCGCCGCGGCCGGGGCCCGCCAGCCGTCATGTCACCGCCCCGCCCGTCTGAGAGCTGCCTGTAATCGCCCGGTGATCCTACCGCCGGGCCGGCTCCGGGACACGACCGCGAGTGACACGGATCCTGCCGGCGGGCCCGGCACAGGGAGCTCTTGTCCGCGGCGGCGAACACGCCGCACCGGCGGCAGATAGGCGCGCGATAGCCGCCGGCGCGGTGGCGGAACAAGGGCGCCGCTGTCGCCGCCACGACGGCGACGCGGCGCCGCCGGGGGCAGCGCCCGCCCGGGCGCCGGCCGGCGCCGCTCGGAGGCGGCTGGAAAGGCCCGCGCGCCGCCGCGGACGTCGATACCGCGCCGCCGCCTCGACAACACCTGCCTGTGGGGAACGCGGCGGTCTGTCCGAAACAGCGGCCGCTTTAGTGCTGGACAGCTGGGCAGCATGGCGGCGCGCTGGCGCTTGGTTCAGAGCATCCGTCAACGCTTATGGATCGTACCCTAAGGTTTTGCCATTTAGATTCCTTTAGTTCGGTTGTGTAGGGTGCGACGGAAGCAAGTCCGTGAATATATGACAATTGTTCTCGCTATCATTTAGCAAGGGCTGACATGATTTGAATGCATAAAGATTTTAAAAATCAGTGTACTTGGTGATGACTCTGGCGATGACTGGACAGACTTCCTTCGGAAGCAAGGTCGTCATGTTTTTTATGAGGAAAATGCTGTTTTCTGGCCCGGAAATCACAAAAATTGCAAGCCCTTGGCACGGCAATCCTTTACAGCACGGAACTCTTTTGCATTAACACCGTTTCGACAAATGAAAATGGTGTGTCCCTCGCGCCCGTCCATCAGTGCAAACTAGGGCCGATAATCTCCATATCGACAGGCACAGACGGGCATTATTTTTCATGTCACCAATTTCCATTGTCTGCGATTTTCGCCGCCTTTTCAATATCCAAGGTAGTGCCACTGACAGCACGGCACGGAAAAGCTGCAGGCAAGCAAAGCAAGCAACTTCAGGGCGCTCATCTTCATTGCCAACGCCTCAAATACTTATTGCGGACTTCGGAGCTCGCACCTGGGCAATGGTAGGGGCAACTCCTGAAGACCGCTGGGTGGGAGGCTGGCCCACTGCTTGCCAGCTCGGTCGCTGTAGAACTTCTCGACGAACTTTCAATTTCCCAACGGTTTGCTCACTAGATTCATATCACGTTGTACGCATTTACCAATGTTTTTTCATTCCCACTTCCAACATCTGAAGTACGGATGAGAGACGAGGGCAGCACACAAATCTTCACAAAAAAGAACAAGAAAAAAACTCGAATGACCGGTGTGCAGAAACTACTTAGGTTGGTGGACCCATCGCCCCCCCCCCCCCCAGGTTTACCCTTGCAATATGATCACATAGTGGAAATGCACTCGAAAATTTTACATACACGTACGTCCGTGCGTGTTAGGCCACGCAATTCTAAATAAGACCTACTATTTTTTCGCCTCGGGCCACCTTAGATGATTGGTTAACAACTATTTTCGTTTATCACAGGGGCTAGAATTAGTGGGATGTTTTTTCCTTGAATTGCACACAATTCTTAGCTTTTCACACATAAAGCAGCTTCGCATCTCTCTGAGATGAGGGGTTATTCATCGGCAGCAACACAATTTTGTACTCGGGGACTTGTTTTTCTAAGTTAGATTTCATCATTGGGACGAAGATTAAAGGAAGCAGTCCGCATTTGAATGGGTTTTGAACTGAAATAGCCGTCTTGAGGATCATTCGGTGCCGTTTGCCCTTCCCTTCTCACGACATAAACCTCGTTAGTCTCTCAGCTGTGCACCCGCGAAGATGTGCAGACTATTTCGCGTGGTCTATTTCAAAGTCACCCGTGCATCCATGACGCTATAATGACGTCATTCAAATCCTGTCGCATTCCATTGGCCACACGGCGATGAAGGCCAAGCAAAATATAACTGTCGAGGCGTTCTTACGTGGCGTTGGTGAGCACGATTTCCAGACATCATGCATTGGCAATGACGTCTTGAGGAGCGCATTTGCCAAACAGAGAAGTTGTGTTCTCTAGAGTAGTCTTTTCTACTTAAAAAGTAATCCAATAATTATACGTGAACATACTTCATCTTATCTGACGCTTGTTTAAATGTCTTCAATATCTTGCATTCCTTTTAAAGTGACCGAAACTGGGGAAAATATCTTGTCTTCAATATCTTGCATTCTTGTTAAAGTGACCGAAACTGGGGAAATTGAGTTCTGGAGGTCGGTTAGGTCAACCTTATCGGCTCAGCCCCCAACTTTTATACGAAAACGACAGCCCTGATTAAGACCACTTTATCTTACGACCTTTTTAGAGTGCGTACATATTTGCCAGGCCTTTCTTGTTTTATCCTTCCACTCAGCGCTCCAAGAGCTGGGGCTGACATGCACTCCGCACCCACCCATTTACCACATAGTGGATGCTCGGCCCTCCAGCGACCGCACCTCGTAACTCGCGTCGCCAGCTGGGGTCGTGCGTCCGAGGACCCAAAACTAGCCGCTAACAGGCCAGGGGGCCGTGCTGCGCGACGTGCATGCATGGCAACTAATTGCGAGGTACATACACAAGCCTCCCATCTACGTGGCCATCCATCTGGCCGCAAGCGCTGGTGTATCCGCTGCCCTTCCGCGCGCTGCGCGTCCGCTGATGAGCCGACACTGGGCGGGCATCAGCTGATTACGGCTAATAGCCCCGCTCACTCGGCGGCGGCGAATTAATTTCCACCGTTCTCATGCGATAAATTTGCCGGCGGCGGCGCCGAGTGGCCGGGTCAGTGCTGTTAGCGGCAACCGGCCGCCCATCTGGCCCGCCTGCAGGACCTCGAACACCACCGCCCGGCCTAAGTAACACGGGAGTAACACAGCTGCCCGACCTGAGTAGCACGGGAGTAACACAGCTGCCCGGCCTGAGTAACGCAGCTGCCGGGCCTGAGTAGCACAGCTACCCGGCCTGAATAACACGGCTGCCCGGCCTGGGTAACACGGCTGTCTGGCCTGGGTAACACGGCTGCCCAGCCTGAGTAACACGGCTGCCCGGCCTGGGCAACACAGCTGCCCGGCCTGAGTAACACGACTCCCGACCTGAGTAACACGGCTGCCCGGCCTGAGAAACACGGCTGTCCAGCCTGAGTAACACGGCTGCCCTGCCTGAGTAACACTCAGCCGGGGAAAGGTGCATCCCAGCCAGCTCATGGAAACTTTCCATAGCCCCCCGCCCTCCCTCTGTTTTCAAAGACGTCATGTCTTGCTGCAAAATAGCGTCCATTTTGGACTAAGCCAAAGCCGAAGCCACGCGTCTGTCCTTCCTCCTACGAAGGCTGGACTGCAACGGCACGGCGCTTGAGGCCGATTTGGACGTGACAGACGGCTATCACGGGCCGTCCTCCCTCCTCCACAGGCTCTGTTTCTCGACTGTCATGGCGGCGGTGCGACCTGGCTGTCATGGCATCGGCGGCCGTCGGGCGGGTGCTCTGAGCACCGAGCACCGACCCGGCTCGGGCCCAGGCCCGGCAGGGCAGCAGCTGCCAGTCGCAGCCATTTCTGCGCCGCGGATTACGCCGCAGACGGGTTTCTGACGGCGGCAAAAATGTCCGGATGATCGCGCCGTCCCCGTCGCAAGTCATTCCAAAATAAACGTCTCAATTAGGGCTGTGGCTACCAGCGCCACTGCCCGCCGCTCTGAGGGCGGCTGTCGGCACTGCTATCTGGACGCGACGCCTCGCAGATGACAGTGACAAACGTCTGCTGTCCGCCGTTATCTTGCCCCTGATGTCAACGGGTGTAGCCTGAACACTCGAAGATCGTGTGCAGAAATGCATAACGGTAGCGGTTAGCGGCCGGTCTGCCAATTGTCTCTTTGGTGCGCAGGGCAGTGTTGAACGGTGAGGACTGCGATCAAGATCAAGCGAGCTCGTAGCTGGCCCGGGAGCGTGCTTGATGATGCTTGATGTGTTCCCGCCTGTTGATCGGGAATCAGTCCGGCTTCGACGTGTTGATCGGGAACCAGTCCGGCCTCAACGCCGCGAAGAGCGGCTGTCGGTGGTGGCGGCATGACCGGCAGTGAGCGGCCGAAGGCGACGGCTCCAGCCCCGTCCACGTCTCTCCAGCCGGCCGGCCCGGCCGTCCCGGCTAATTGACAGTTCACTAGTTAATGGTGGACGCTGTGTTTGCACGTGATTACCGGACGCCGGGCGGCGGCGCGGCCCGCCGGCCAGCACGGAGATTTGTCACGGAACGCTGACAAATCCGGCGTGTGCTGGCGCCGGCGGAAGGTCGTAGGACGACGGGCCGAGAGCTGGCGGACGCGGCTGCCGCAGCCAGGCCAGCGGCCGGCCGCCAGCCACGACCGACGGACATGGCTGCGGCAGCCAGTGTCTGTCCGCCAGACCTGGCTGATTTGGCCGGCTCCACTAACGGGAAGCACTGCTGTACGCTTCCACGGCTTCTCAAAACTCACCAAACTTAGGTCCAGTTTCTTAGACGCATGCTTAAATGTTCGAATACGCACTTATAAATCACGTCGATTCAGCATATGATCACAAAGGGATCATTTCACTCCATATCTCGATTCGTAGAATATATCGTGTTATGTAGAGATATCGTGTATTGAAGATATTGATGAAACCTTGTCGTTCGCGAATGCTGCACTCGTGCAGCACGATTTCGGTTGCATAGGTTGTTTATGAAACGAGGCCCTGGACAGTCCTTGCCGTTGACTAACTCCTGATTGAAAATCTCAAATGCCTTGGGTGTTGGCTTCCAAAAGCCGCCCAAATTTACTTATTCACGACGGTCGGTGGAGGCGGTGCATTTACAAATGTGGAGGGGCCAGGGGCTTGGTTGTGTGGGGTTCAGTTGGCTTCGCGTGGGTCCATTTGATAATGGAATATGGACGTTAGAATACGAAGACCTGCTCGCTCATAAGTACAGAGTGTCGGTGAAACGACACCGCTTGCCCAAACTGCACTTGTACAGTGTGGTTTTCGCATGCGTAGGGCTTTTACGAAATTATACCCTGGATAATCTTTCCAGTTGACTCACTGAATTTCGAAGCGCTCATACTCTGAGTGTTCCCTTTCAGAGGCGACAAAACTGTCTTTGCTCACAAGAAGATAGAAATGTTATGATAAGTCAGCAAGGTCGTTTCAGCTCCAAATGTCGGCACATGGTCAACCCAAAGATCACCTGTGCACTCTTTTGTCTGTATCGACCAGCTAAAACATGTGTTAATGCATCGACCAAACACAACATAATTATTCTTATTTTTCCGTCATAACGTTTTCACAAAGTTGGCAATGAAATCCTGACAGCGTGGGGTATGAAAGAAGGTGTAAAACGCGGGAGTTGCCGTAGTGATCACCCAGAGAATTTAGTCGCTTTAGTCTAATGGACCATTGTTCGGCATCGAAGCATTCCATCTTCTCCATGAGAGCATAACATTTTATTGGGAGCAGGACGTGATTGTGCATCCATGATCTTACGTGCAAGACCACCGGAATGTGATCTCACTGTCACATTTGTGTTTAAGTTCTAGTTGGCTGGATATCAAAACGAACCTTCCTATCTTGTCATTTTCTCTAAAACGTTTTGAGCCATCGTGGTGCAAATGACCGGATCTTTACATATCGAGAGGCAATGATCAAAATAAGACGTCAATCATTACAGATATGAAAATGCTCCACGCTTCCAGCAACACCAGTTGTACACTGGTGGCCATGATCACTGCAGTGAAGTCAAGCCTTTCAATAACTTATTCAATGATTGCGCCCATTTTCTTTTAACTATCACTTCACAGACTGCACTGTACCGGTCATGTTCAATGCAAGAATTCGATATATCCTAAAACCAGGATCTCAAGGGCCTTCTTATTTCGTCGTCCGAATGACACTATGCATCTTCGGAGCGAATGGCATCAGTATATTTGAAACGGATGCGTTCTAAATATTCGGATGCTGAACCAATGGCAGATGGGCAATCAGCTGGCGCGTCCTCAGTGTCACGTCTTCGGGAAGCGGCCAGCATTGCGATAACGCTGCGCCCAATCAGGGCTACACGGCGCTGTTAGCGGCCACTTCGGCTCTCTCCATCCTCACCCAGCCAGCATTTGTCACGGACGTGGACCGTATGAACTCCTGTCTGTTGCGGTGCACTTTCCGAATTGATATCACCGAAGGTTCCCACAGGTGCAAAGTTTCGCGGTTAAGAATGCTTGAGACAACGGCAGCAAACGGCAGCACACGAAAAGGCGCAGCGTGCAAGCGTGGTGTTTTGCAGGTCAGGTCCTGCGCCCGGCAGTGAGTGGTGGACGGCGAGGTCAGCACATAACATGCTGTCACCCTCGGCAACAGAGTGCTCTCTTTCTGCGAGTGCTTTCCGGTCCGTGCCGAAGAACGAGACCTTAATTGTAAGATCCTTTTACTGCCCCAGGCACGCCCGCCTGTTCTGGTAATGTCAAGTATCAGGTGCTACTTGTGTGTTATGGTAAAAATGTATGTACATGATAGGCATGAATGAGGGCAGCAAGTATACAGATACCTATTGCGTTGCGTGACAGCGTAGCAAAGCATGCGCCGTCTGTTTTACTAGTCATGTGTGCTTCCATTCACATTTGGATAACATTTTGCCGAGACAAAAAATATGAAAAAGCTTAAGGTGAATCAAATTTCATCATTTTTTAAGCAACATGCAATTCGGAGGTACAATGTTAAGCACTACGGTACCAGACTCATGTGCTGAATCGGCGCTGCCAGACACAGGGCGGTGGTAGTTGACAGTGAGCTGACAGTGACAGCACCCTACAGCCGAAGGGCATGTAGGTCAGCATGGCGAACATCGCTACTATGGCCGGCACCAAGCAAACGTTCCTGGCTCTAATGCAGCACTTGTGAATTTAGGCTGGTGCTGATAGGGGGCTTTGCAGGTCTATACTAGTTTGTGTTCATGTATGGTGCAAATATCCGCAACTAAGGCAAACACGACGCAACGATAAGCTCGGAGCCCAATCGACCAATTCCCACCTGTCAACACGTTTCACCGCAGTCGTAAGCAAACCTAGTCACAATAGCACTCGCTGTCACGAAAACGATGCCGGACTCCGACTCCGTCGCCATCGAATAAATCCATGTGACTGGCTCGCGGCGGCCAACGACAACATCCGGGCCGGTTCAGGTTGCCTGATCGGAACCGACCTGTCCGGGACGGTCTGTCCGCCCCTCCCACGCCCTCCCCGGGCTGTCGTCTGCGGGTCAGCCGCCGGGCGCGCTCTGTTTGTTCCGAGGGGACAGGACCAGCGAGGATGGTGACGAGCAGACAGCGGGGGGGGGGGGGGGGGCGGTGGACAGAAGCTCCTGCCACTCTGTTGACTCGGAGGGGACGGCGGACCGGGCGCACAAACATGGGGAGCACGGCTCCGGACGGACGGCGGGGAGTAACGGGAGGAGCCGGCGCTCGGACGGGACGGACACCTGCTGAACATGCTGCCCGTCACACACACACCCGCGCGACCCTGCAGAGGGAGCGGGGAGCGGCGGAGGACACCGCTCACGTCCCGGCCTGTCTCACCACCGCCGGCGCGATGATCAGGCCCGCGCACAGCCTAGCGGTAGCCGACATCTGCGTGACGTCACAGCCCAGCGGCAGCCGGTGTCTGCGTGACGTCATAGCCCAGTGATAACCAGCGTCTGCGTGACGTCACAGCCCAGCCATAACCAGAGTCTGCGTGACGTCAGCTGCTGAGGCGACCTTTACTCAGCCAGTCAGTGAATTCCAACCACGTCGCCTGCTGATGGTGCTGTTCACGCAACAGTAACAATGCGCATACGTATTACGTTGGAATTGCGGACAGCACTTGCAATCTCGAGACATGTTTTCTTCGGCCTGGCTGTCGGAAGCTGCCTGCCACTGTCTGCCAATGTCTGGCGCTGTCTGGCGCTGTCTATCGCCTGTCTGTCGTGCCACTCTGCCTTCGGTCTGTCTGCTGGCCACTGGGACTGGCTGGCATGTGGTTAATAACTCAACCTCTTGACCATGCGCCTGCAGCCTCTGTTTAGAGTTGTCCTTCCGGCGGTCGCTCCGTACGGCGTTGGTCGGTCGGGCGGGACGTCGTAGCCGAGCAACGGCCAGTACTGTCGTGTCCAGCTTTTGGGCACACCAAATGTTACACGTGTCACTATGGTCATTGATGGTGCAGTTCTAGCAAACGAAGATCGCATAAATGGTGCAAAAATACCCAAAACGTGAAGTTAATAGAACTGAACATTAACCTTGATATAGCGGTCAACAAGACGTTAAGTTTTGATCGTCGGAGGCACAGTCTCATGTCACGAATTCATGCTTCGGAAACCTGGTAAGCCTTTACACATGAATTTGAGGGACCTGCCAGCTAATTGTGGCGTGATCGTAGTTTTGGCTTACCTGACGTGGAAATAGCAACTGTACCTAGTGATTAATGCAACATGGGAAGCGTGACTGCATGACACTGCTGTATCTTCAGGTGGGTTCCGTAAAAATGGGGTACGAATATCACACGGCTAGAGAAAAATGCCCACGATTCGGCGATATAAATTCGTGGAAATTGCTGTGCTTCTGAAGCCGGGCCTACCTCATCTGCCAATAGACAAATACTTAGGCACTGTAAAAACGTGCAGCCAAAGAACTTCGACCGATGAAAATTAACGGAAGTAGCGGTGCTTCCTGAGTTTGGTCCCAGTCTAATCCCGTGGTGCAGTAAACACAGTCACTCTAAAACCTGAGGCAGGGCACCCTCAGGCAGGAAGTCAGTGGACCAGCGGCGCACATGTATGTAAATACATCGGGGCACCTGCTCAAAGCAATAACTGAGGCCCGCGTCCACACGCTCTCACTAACTTAGCCTGGACGAGCTAACGATGATCAAAATAGGCAGTCTGCATTCATTCACCGGTGCGATGAGTCACGCCGCATCGAACGCGATCTCCCCTGCGGCCGGCGGCGGCCGGGCGCCTTCATTACAGGCCGACGCAGCGTCCGCCCGCTCGCCGCCGGTGCAGCCTGCCCGCCTGGCAGGCGCTCCCGGGCCTCCTTAGGCGTCATCAGGCGTTCTCAGGTGGCGCCAGGTCGCCCGGCGTTATTGGCGTCATTTGAGGGGGATCGAGTGGCCCGTCCCGAGCATAAATATTTGCGGACTGCAAGGCGCGCGCGCGCGCGGCGGGCTGGCCGCGCTGCCAGCTCTAATTTTAGCGGCCGACACCGGAGCTGCGCCGGGGAACCGGAGCCGACCGGCGCGGCCGCGAATAGAGCAGCGCCGCCGCCGCCGCCTGCCGCCGCCGGTAACCGGACGCCGTGCCGGCGGCGCGCCGGACGGTGAAGGCCCGCTCGAGGCCTCGCGACCCGCGCCCGGACTCGACCCGCACTGAGCGGGACGCGTGGCTACGGCAGGTAGCTGTGATGGTATCAGGTGTGTTGTGAGTTGAGGTTCTTGCGACCAGCTGTAACGTTCAGGAAAAACCTGAGTGTCATGAGGTGAGGCAGTGGAAGTTTTGTTCACGCGAACCGGCGCTGTGAATAACTGTGAAACCAGCTATGCGAGATAAAGAGGGGAGAGGGAAGGGGCGGTATGTTCTTAAAACGCTTTCACTACGCATCCTTCTGACGCTGCTGAGCCGGCAGACTTGGCCGGCCGGGAGCCAGATCCGCCTGCGCCGGCTGCAAGGACGCGGTCTCGTACCGCTCGCCCCGGGCTGCTAACGCGCCGGCAAGGCCCGACACGTTGCCGGTATGGGGCCGGTAACGGCGCCGGTCCGGGGCCGGCCCGACGCTCCACCGCTCAGGTGGCGCGTGATGGCGACCGGGGTAACCCGAGCCGACCCCAGCCGGCCGGCTCCAGCCCCAGCCAGCCGACCCAGCCGGCCGGCCGGGTCCCGTTCGGTCGGCTCTGCCGCCGCCGAAGCTCGGGCTCGCCTGCCCACGTCGCCCCCAGATCGTGCAAGGTCGGCAGCGCACGAGGCAGGAAATGGGTGGAAGCGTGATTATTTTTGGACTTGGGACTGGGACAGACAGCTGCTGTCACTCACGTAGCATCACAGCCGCAGATCCGAGCGAGACAGACAGGTTTAAGCACACCGCAGCGGGACAGACCGGCTCCAGACAGGAGGACGCTGCAGACAGGAGGGGCATGTCTGGAGAACCGCGGCAGCCAGGAGTCGGTTCGTCGGAGCCGGAAGCAAGACAATCACAGACAGGAGGGTGACGTGGAAAACTAAGGCAGCCCGTATTTAGCACACAGACAACCGCAGACATCAGCGAGAAAGCTTTATAGATCTATAACCGAGTGAGGCTGGTGGGGAGGTGAGGTGAGCCTTCAGTCCGCCGCGGCTGCAGTGAGGAACCCTCCGCCTATACGCACTCTCATCGCGCGCACTTTGAGATTATGCCGAATGTATGCGTGAGAACAATTGACTGAAAAAGTTTGGGTCTTTCCAAAACTCGTCTTTTGGACATGTTTTCCCGATTCATTTGGCGGTTTATTGTTTATCCTTCTCTTACGTTGCAATGGTTGCGCAAACTCGCCATTGTAGCATGGGTCTAACGGCACACGAACATGCGATACTGGTAACTCTATTTAGGACAATGTTTCTTCTCCATAGCCGTTGCGGCTGCAAACAAGCTCAGCAGTGGTAACATTTAAGTTTCGGTGAATGTGCTGGAATCAAAACGATTTATTGTGGTCTTGCAGCGTATAAATGATATCAGAGAGGTTTTGTGAGGTCAGTTCCTTTAACAGAGGGGGCACTGGGCGGTCGCCTCCTTCGGATTTTTCTGTTCCCCTGGAGCTCGAGGCCGGCGAAGGACGCTGATACGTCCACGCAACATGTCTAAATATCCGTGTAAGTGAGCAGATAAACAAATTCTACGAAACACCGTGCATCATCTGACGCAACGGCGCCCTTAACGGAACTGTCCCTCCTTGATCCGCAATCACACGATCCCATCGGCGAAACGACGGCGAATGTTGCATCGCAGCGCATCGATGCCGGACCGGCGATGACAGGGCCTGTTGACTGTTGTTGACTGTTGCTGACGTTCAGCCGTGCCGACGCCAAGCCGGCCGTCTCTGGGCGCGGACGGGCGACAGCTGGACTGACGGCGGCCGCTCCCTGAGCAGCCGCGCCTCGGACGGCCGGGCATGCCGGGCGAGCGGGTCAGCCGCACGAGACCGTGGACGCCGGGCGCTGGGGTGGGCAGGCGGCGGCCGCCGTGGCCCGGCGCACGCGGTCCGCCGTCGTCCGTGGCCCCGGCGCACGCGGTCCACCGTCGTCCGTGGCCCGGCGCACGCGGTCCGCCGTCGTTCGTGGTCCCGGCGCACGCGGTCGGCCGTCGTTCGTGGCCCCGGCGCACGCGGCCGCCGTCGTCCGTGGCCCCGGCGCACGCGGTCCGCCGTCGTTCGTGGCCCCGGCGCACGCGGTCCGCCGTCGTCCGTGGCCCCGGCGCACGCGGCCCTGCCGCAGCGCTACTGCAGGCCTGCAGGCCCCGCCGGCCGGACGTCGGCTCCCATCCACGGCGTATCCGCGCTCCCGACGTGAGAGGCCTACTGAAACATCTCACCGATGAGCTATATATAGAGAGACGTTCTGGGCCCATCGGATCGCTAATACGATGGTTCTTGGTATGGGCATTGGGTTGCCTTCTAGCCACAAATCGTGTTGTACTGTCAGTGTCCCAGCGCGCGTGAGGTAACAGCGCGAAGGAGATAATGAAAATTCGTTTTTTCTTTTGTGTTTAATCCCTTCTTTTTCAAACCTGCTACGTGACCCTCTTCAGATGAACATGCCCAGCTCCGGTTTCGCCTCCGAGCATCACTGTAAACGTCTCGCCGTGTCCCCACTTTTAAACTCCTCGCAGTTCTTTTCTACAGCCTTGCGGCCGGCAGGAAAGCGAATCCGTCGCTGACGTCCAACATCGTCGCACGATTTACGGCCGGGATTAATGGCGGCACCGTCACCGGGATTAACGCCACCCAGGCCGGAGACGACACGGCCGTGCAGGCGGCCGCGGCGACGCCGGCGTGCAGGCGGCGATTGACGGCGCGTCACCGTGTCGCATGATTGATCGGTAACACGCCGGGGTCCGAGTCGGCCGGCGCGGCGCTGTCAGGCCAGCGGCGGCCCGTCCGGACCCGAAAAACCCGCCGCCGTGTACGAGCTGGCCGTCACCTCGGCCGCAGGCCGATTAGCCGGCCGGCCCGGCGCGTGGGCTGGGCCGGGGGCCGCGCCGGCCGGCGCCTGGGCTGGGCCGGGGGCCGCGCCGCCCGGCCCAGCGCCGGACACGCCGCCGCTGGGTGGCCGGCTGTCATGTCGGGAGCTGGCGCTGACTTGTCGAAGATGTTACCTGCTCCGCACGACTGGCAGGCGAGGCCCGGGCGTCAGCTGCCTGCGAGACAGGCGCTGCAGCGACACTCGGGGACCGTATCATGCGAATCTGACACGTGTTGAAGTCCACCGCGGTGCGCCTGATGAAGCTGATCCTGTGCTGCTCATCCGACTCTAATTCAGACTGAAAGCGTTGTTAAATATGTTGAAGCTCGAACGCTGATGGGAGTGTGGAGAGTGCATACTGACCGGGGTATCGGCACCTTCCGCGCTTTTCATTGAGCTGATGCACGATTTCAAGCGCTAACATAATAACAATAATAGTGCAGCTCATTTGTGTGAATTATCGCCGCTTAGGCTGATTTCCACGCATTGCCCTGGCCAACTGCGCTTCTGATATTGCAGTTGCACCTATTTTGTGTTCGGAGCTCAGTTGATGATGTTTTATGAGAACACTATATCATCTGTGCAGTAAAAGCAATGGTTTTCCCGCACGTCCACCCCTCGTACTTGTCATCACCAACTGCCTAACAACTGTCCCTGTGGTTTTCACATTGCCGGAGTTACTTCAGCCTCACATTTACGGCCATGAATATTCAGCAAACCGAAAACCAAGGCAAGCAGCGCGCCACCTGCTGACAGTTATCGCGCAACAAAGCCAATCCCGCGGGCAAACCAGCAGCGGGACATGCAACTCAGCAATGCAATTGGCGAAGCTGAATTACACGTAATCTCACAGGATGAGGCCCAAACTCATCGGGTGTAGAAGGAGCGGCGACGCTGAGACAACAGTGGGACACCCGATATACAGAGGCAAACACCGCGGGGCGACGCCGCTCGGCGCCGGAGTCCAGCACGCTGCTGGCAGCTGTTTGCCGCAAGAGTGGGGCGCATTCCTGTCACCTTCCTTCAAATGACGCCACTATTTTGGGCTTGTTTGTTGTTTGCACCACCGGGCTTGTTTGTGCTACTCTGACGGCTGACCTAGAGTGCAATTCTTTTGAGTTTAGACAATGGGAGAGTTCTTCGGTATGGACGAGCAGGTGCTAACATACGTCCGCCACGCAAACGTCAGGGCAAACGCACTGAGCCCAGAGAAACGTGGATTTAATGCAGCGGTGACTGATGGTAGCGACTAGCAACAGAGATCATGCGCTTTTCAGCACGGTCCCAATGGAATTCAAGGGCTTTACCACGGAAAGGAATACACCCTCTGGTGGGCACTCCACCGGGCCGAGGCAATGGTAGCAACCAGCAACGTAGATCATGCGCTTTTCAGCACGGTCCCAGTGGAATCCAAGGGCTTTGCCACGGAAAGGAATACAGCCTGTGGTGGGCACCCACCGGGCCGAGGCACTCCGTGGAAAAATAGAGCTGGTCAAATCGGAGTCGTTCCCGCCGCTGATCATTGCTAGAGCTTCACCCCTTTTTCAGGCGGCGAGTTGTACTTGAAATCCAGGTAGGAGCTGATACTGCATCCCATTACCATGGTATGTTCTGATCTGCTGAATCATTTTGAACAGCGAGCTCTCAAACTGTCGCTGGTGGTGCTGGCCACCTTTTATATTCGGATCAAGGCTTCCCAGGCACAGGCACAGGCAGGCGCAAACAAGTGGGTTCAGTTCTGACCCCTTGGTCGCAGTGATATAGCACACCCAACCCATGACGGAGTTTTCCACACATCGGAACGTATTCGAACCGCCCCCGATGTTCCCGTCGACCCAAAGGCTTCTCGACAGACTCGACAGACCCAGACTCAGTCGACTCCCCGACAGATATCTGTAGCGTGGAGGCGGCGGCGGAGATCGTCGTTCGGAGCATGGGATTCCGAAATTTTTAGCTTCTGAATATCTTATACATGCCGTATATGCCTGCCCGATGTCACACTATGCTAAGTTTGTAGTGGTCCTGAGTCACACAATCCCTGCGAGGTCTCTGGTGACGAATGTGGCGCATCAGTATTTTGTTAAGAAAGAGCTGAATAAAAGTCTGATACTGCCACTGGTGATTTCGAAAAAGCTTTATCTAAAAACCTATATTCAAACACCGGTATTGGTTTTCTACCTCGATTGTGGGTTCTGTGATATGTCTACAAGCTATTGTTAATTCCTCGACAGGACTACAGTGTCTCGAAGATTGCGGCCGGCCGAGGACCCTGGTGCAGGATATTGCAGATAGACGTATGTCATATCGATGAAAAATTCAGGGTACAAGCGACGCCATTTGCCTCCGTCCCTCATACAGAGGTACACTTGGTATCAAGAAGCGCACACCAGCGACATTCATTAAGCGGCGACTGGGAGATCGAAAATTGATGAAAACTAAGACTTTTTGACCACCTTGGACTACCATTTAATCATCGCATTTACCCTGTTCCTACATCGCTTTGCTTGGCAACATCCACAGACGTCATGCCTCCTCCGCTTCCACGTGTGCACTTTCCTTAAACGCCATAGACAGCTTGTCGCAATAAACAAATGGTTAAAATTCTTGAGGCTCGATGTGGTCGGTTGCAGGCTGGCACCCACCTTACCAGCAACCATTCAGTGATTTCAGCATTTAAACCAACGTTGACTTAGAATTGTGTCGGCATTCTTGCATATCCTTTACATCCACGCGTCACTGACCAAACCATCCCACTGTTATGATATGTGCCAATTTCGAGCACAGCCAATGGCACGTGACATTACTGAAGTGAAGCATTGCCTTTCAGTAGAAACAAGACGGATGATAACAATGTATGCGTCTGACAAATGGTGTGACAAGTGGCCAATTGATGACAGCGACAGGTGTGCCACGAATGAGCCCTGGGGCCGCTAAGGGGCAAGTGCGAAGTCATACCATACGCCATCCTAGAGTCGTACCCACGTTGTCATCCACCCAGGTGACCATCCGGGTTGTCATCATCCGGGTCATCCTTCTAAAATAATATCTATTTTGCTATCACCATTTCCATTGGGTTCTATTTGAGCTGACAGGGTCCGTCGCACGGTGCCGTTTTTGGCCCGCCCCAGACCGCAAAGCCTCTTGAGGCCGTCGTCGCGGCGCGACAGCGGCGCCGTCTCACCCAGCA
>NW_023596520.1:0-47500 GCF_011947565.3 Pollicipes pollicipes
TGGAGGTGGGTTAGTTAAACCTTTTTGGCTTCTCCCACCGATTTTAAAAAGTGACACCCCTAAACGCGGTCATCGCGAACTGTTTGCCATGCGGTTTTAGCTTCGGATCACTCGGCCATCGCTGATGGAGTGCACGGGATGTTTCATTACTCTTATCTCCCTGTGTCATTACTTAGCACGAATGTTGTCGCTGGAATCCGTCGTTCAGACATCTGGTGTATTTCAGGCACAGCAGCAAACGTCATTCACTGGCGTCCCATCCGCCGAGCCTTCAGTGTGGCATGACTCAGACCTGTGCCTGTACACCGTGATGTCATGGGTTTGGTTCGGCGCGTCGCCTGAGCGCCGCGGCAGAAGGTAGTGCGAGCGTCTTTGTAATGTCAAGTACAAATGGAGAGACAAAGGCGCACATTTGGCGGCTGCCGCAGCCGGCAGTCGGCACTGAAGCTTCAGATGTCAACACTGAAGCAACCCGCCCAGCATACAGGCATGCATACAGCACATCTGTGGACTGGCATCAAGGCACGACCGGCTGCTGGCTTTTGCTGCATACATCACTGCGCCGCCAGCTGCTGCCGCCTGCCGTTTGGTTATTTCAGCTCGTCAGTTTTGGCGCGTCGCCTTCTGACAATCGGCAAACAGGCATTCGCGGTATTTACATGTCGCCGTTTTGTCTGGATGCCGTGCCGGCGAGAGCACGGCGCGGAATGCGTCAGTTTCAGCATGTCCTGAAGTGCGGCTTTTCATGGTATGCCACAGTATTTCATGGTATGCAGTATCATCCCAATGCGTTCAACATGCCGGCGCCCAAGAAGTCCACATCATTTTCTACCGTTATACGTATTTTCGCATAGTTGGAGGGACTCGCCCAGCCAGGGGTGTTATTTTTTTGTAACTGATTGCGGAGGCCAGTGCCCGACATCCAACCCTCCCCCCTCATTTTTTTGCACCGGATTTAGCTCACCTTATTTTGATGAAAGGTATTTTAAATGATTGCGGAGGCCAGTGCCCAACAACCTACCCCTCCCCTCATTTTTGCACCGGACTTAGCCCACCTTATTTGGATGAACGCTGATATATTTTTGAATTTTTGTATCATTTATAAGGTCTTTAATTTAAGCAGCATAGCCGCCATGCAATGGTGGATCTAGGCAGCAGGCGCTGACCGCACGCGCCTCTTCTCACCGGCAAGTGAAGACGCCCGTTTAGAAGCCTCCCGAAGGAGCCAAAGGCGCTCTTCCATGGCGGTCATTAGAAGCGGCACGTATTTTGGCTGTGGGGGACGGGGACAGAGTTATCCATGGATGACTTAAGTCATCCGCATAGTTCAGAGGGTTTCACTTTAAAAGTAGTGTGTCACGTTTGGGGTATATTTCAAACATTCTCTACTTAAACCTTAGAAATGGTTACGTCTTATAGCATTGTTTAGTGCTACTGTAGCACCGTCAAGGCATAATGACATCAATTTTAATACTTCCGAGTCCGACTGCACTGTCTGTGCTTTGCAACAACAATTTGGTTCTGCCTGCGCTCCCGCTACCGTCTCAACCGGCGTGACAACCGCCGCACCGCGCGCACCTCCACTGGTGCCGATAAAAGAACGCGACCTCCCTGGTGCCGATAAAGAACGCGCACCTCCACTGGTGCCGATAAAAGAACGCGCACCTCCACTGGTGCCGATAAAAAACGCGCACCTCCACTGGTGCCGATAAAAGAACGCGCACCTCCACTGGTGCCGATAAAAGAACGCGCACCTCCACTGGTGCCGATAAAAGAACGCGCACCTCTACTGGTGCCGATAAAAGAACGCGCACCTCCACTGGTGCCGATAAAAGAACGCGCACCTCCACTGGTGCCGATAAAAGAACGCGCACCTCCACTGGTGCCGATAAAAGAACGCGCACCTCCACTGGTGCCGATAAAAGAACGCGCACCTCCACTGGTGCCGATAAAAGAACCGCACCTCCACTGGTGCCGATAAAGAACGCGCACCTCACTGGTGCCGATATAAAGAACGCGCACCTCCACTGGTGCCGATAAAAGAACGCGCACCTCCACTGGTGCCGATAAAAGAACGCACACCTCCACTGGTGCCGACGATAAAGAACGCGCACCTCACTGGTGCCGATAAAAGAACGCGCACCTCCACTGGTGCCGATAAAAGAACGCGCACCTCCACTGGTGCCGATAAAAGAACGCGCACCTCCACTGGTGCCGATAAAGAACGCGCACCCTACTGGTGCCGATAAAAGAACGCGCACCTCCACTGGTGCCGATAAAAGAACGCGCACCTCCACTGGTGCCGATAAAAGAACGCGCACCTACTGTGCCGATAAAAGAACGCGCACCTCCACTGGTGCCGATAAAAGAACGCGCACCTCCACTGGTGCCGATAAAAGAACGCGCACCTCCACTGGTGCCGATAAAAGAACGCGCACCTCCACTGGTGCCGATAAAAGAACGCGCACCTCCACTGGTGCCGATAAAAGAACGCGCACCTCCACTGGTGCCGATAAAAGAACGCGCACCTCCACTGGTGCCGATAAAAGAACGCGCACCTCTACTGGTGCCGATAAAAGAACGCGCACCTCTACTGGTGCCGATAAAAGAACGTTTGTGATTGGCCCAGTGCGCTACGGCCTTCCACCGAGAAGTGAGTTGGTTGAAGTTTGAACCAGTACGTCACATGGATCATGTGATAATTCCATTGCCAATGCTTAAGTGCGCCTCGAAAAGAGCCACTGTAGTCAACACGTTAGGGGAGAAATCAAAGCTATAGTACAACGATTCGTTGAATGCATGGGATGATAGCTTCATGTTCGCATACGTTTTGCCCAAGCAGAATGTTCTGGCCTTCGTAGCATTCATTACACAAACTTTTTAACACATTAGTATGTTGCAAACATTACAGAACACACACGTTGGAAAAGGCAACGCAAATGAAATATATTTCTTTCACGGTGATGAGCAGGGATCCAAATGAATTTTTCCCGTGTGGGAGGAATCCCATTGCAATCAGATATCTACTGTCCAACAGTTCCTGCTCACAGACGGCTACTTCGAGTCAAAATTCTGAGCCATTCAGAAAAATTTCGAGGAAGCTGGCATTGCCGATCAAATCGTACGCATCTGATGAAAAGTAAGTGAAAATGAAAAAAGGTGAGATATATACGAGTAGCGTACCACTCTATGGGGAGGTAGATATCCGGCTACGTTAACGGATCTAGCTACCTGGTTTGAGGGCTAAGCCATCCAGCCAAATTACACCATATTCAACTTTCCTTTTTATCATCGAATAAGATCACAGCTCCCCATCTTCCTGCAATATTGAGCCGCAGTATTAAAGTTTTTTTGTGACATGCAAATAGCGCGCGCAAAGTTTTGGCCTCAATTTGGCGCCGTCCCACATGCTAACACTAAGCTTTTGCCATGACATCAAGAGTTGCTCTCATCAATGTACTTGTTTGGAATCTAGGCTAATATCAGACTGCTTTCATTAGTTACCTAGAAATGTACTGTAAAAAGCTGAGGGTGAGCTTACTAGCTGTGTAGAAAATGCGAAGGTTTCGAAAGTTTTCCAAAATAATTTCTGACCGGTGCGGTGTAGCCGTTCTAGCGTTGGTAAGATGCGCAGCTTTAAGCGCCAATCATACGTGTCCATGGAGAGGTAAACATCGGGCTACATTTACGAGAAAGTTTTGGCGCGACATAGCCGCGCCAAACTTTGGATAGCTGCAAACAGTGAAATAACAGATATTTATAGAAGCGGCATGGGAACGGTGTAGAAAGTTAGGTTACGTGGTCAGGTTGCTGACCCATGCGGGTTGAGGTCAGGCCATGAGTCAGAGGAGAATTCCTGTAAAATCGTTAAAGCTGATGCGACAGCGTAATGTCAAACGAAGCCATGCATCTCCAAGATAGTTTCTTAGACATTTATCAAATTGAGGTCAGCATTACGACCTATTTCATTGCACTTGGGTCGGTATGAAGGTCGGACCGTGGTCAAGCTTAACTGCTTTTTCTATGAAGGGCGTGCTCGAGGAGGTTGTTTTTTATGCTCCTTTCGAATTTCTTGATCACAGGTACGTCAACAGACATCTCATCTGGATTTCTTGCAAGTCAGAGAGATCACTGAGCTAAAGTGACCCATTTCAACGTTTTCCGACCGGTGCGGGCGCAGCCGCTCCGACCGGTGTGACCTGAAGTGAACGCCAGTGAAATTTTGCCAACAACAGTTATCTTGGGTTAAGGTGGTTGCGTGAAAAGGTCTGAAGACACTCCGGATACTGATCTGAAGTTTGACCTTATTTTGCTCAAAGGCAACAGGTGTTTTAACCTAGTCTTTTCAAAATTTGACGCAAGTGCGCTCATGCACAGGCATTCTGACCTTGTAGATTCAGCGTCTCTGCTTCCCTTGTTATTGTTTTTTTTTCTATCCCAGTGGTGATATTGACTTCCTCTCACACCGAGCGCGCCGCAATCAGCCTGCCACCCATACACGTGTTAGATTGTTGTTCCGCGTCTGAGACGCGTGTGAAACTCCAAGAAATGGACGTGTTACATGTTGCAAGGCATTTCGTTTCATGTGAGCTAGCTCTCCCTCAGACTTACAAAGTGATAGCAGACCGGCGTACGAAATAAGTGTTAATCAAATGTTTCAGATTGCGCACTATTGAATGGTAGCATTGCCTGCTGTGCAAGGAGATGCACCTTCGAAGTCTGACCGTTTAATTTATATCCAAAGCAGTGAATTCTCTTGCAACTGTTAAAGAATGCAACTAAACATTCTGAAGCATGACGGCCACGGGATTCCAGAAGAAGCTCAACCTTTGCCGTATTTTCGCCCAAAAACAGTGTAGGGCAAGTATCGGTGCAAAGATGTATAATAAATATCAACGTTATTATCGAAAGGGACGCTCCACATTTGCAGATATTCAAGCAAGCATCAGATACGAAGAAGTAAGTCCACTTATAGCTGTTGGTATCCTGCAAAGTGGAAAAACTACCCTAGACAACACAATTTCTATCTTTAGTTAATACGCTCTTCGCAACATTGATTGAAAGCCATCCAACGGCGTTATATCTGGAAATTGTGCTCACGAACGCCAGACACAAACGCCTCGACAATTGCATTTGTCTTGGCCTTGATCGCTGCATGGCTAAGAGAAGGGGGGGGGGGGATTTAATGACGCTATTATGGCGCTATGGATACATAGGTCACCCTGAAAAAGTCTCCCCGAAAAGGTCTGCACCTCCTTGTGATGTGTAACTCAGAAACTAGAGGAGTTAAGTTTTTAAGGACAGGACTATGAACTGCGCTGAATGACCGCCAAAATGACTATTTTAGTTCTAAACCCCATACAGCTGTGGAACACTCCCTTCAAAGATAGTATTTCACATTTATACGACATGGTAACGGTCCTTTCTTGCGATTTCGATAATGACTCGAAGCAGAGTGGGTCCGTTAAACATTCATTACAATAATGGGATGATGGTTTAAGTGCAAGCAATACATTTTTTTCCAGCACGGAATCCGATTCAGAATCCGTCCCAGCAAAATTGTATCTTCTGTTATGTGCATTGTATATCGCATTTCATAGCTAAATCTAAGTTTTCAAGTAACGATACCGCACTAAAAACAACATTTTGTTACCCAAATGTATTTTCTCATGAGACCATACAGTAAAGAGTGTCAAGTTTCGAGTAAAACATTGTTCGGTTCGCAGCCCTCCATGGTTTGCAGACAAAATGAAACGGTCGCTACCAGACCAGTGAACCAGTAGCGCCAATATCATGTTTAGTTTGAGGGAACAGGTGTCTAGGGTCGTGTTTGACGGGCCGAACAAAACACATCATGTATAAAAGAGTCTAGCCCTCATTATATAAAGTTACCCACCAGCTGAGGAAATAATTTTGAGGTTGTGGGGATCAAGCTGCCGCGCTGCATCCTCCACGGCAACACCACTACACGGGAAGATCAAAGAAGATGGTCTTTATGTGATGGTCGTGTTTTACCTACGCTTTTTGTAGCATTCCAGCTAAAAGCATTGGGGGCCAAGTCAACATTGAAGGTGGAGGGAAGCAACTTAACATTTGGGATAGGGCATGGCTCTCACAAAAGAACACAGATCACCCGTGACACCCGTGGCGCCCAACAAAAGACACCCGTGTGCCCAACATTGATCCATATATTTTTATGTACGTCATTAAGGTCATGTCCAGACAATGAGGCGTCGTCCAGGAACTCAATGTCATTCCCGCACCACAGGTGCCAAGTGAGCAGCCAGCCTACAGGGTGGCGCTGACGGGCTTTAAACACGGTAACCATGTGACTCATCTGTGTAGCTCGCTGGACGAAAACTCTGCGTGGGGACAGTCCCAATTCGGGGTCACGGTCATCTGGCAGCAGTCATCTGGCAGCAGCAGTGGCGGCTGAACCTCGCTGGCAAAACCTCTTTCAGTCCATGATTAGTACCTTCTCGTCGCTGTCCGGAGATGATGGCTTTGTTCGGAGCACGTACAGTGTTTCCAAGATAAATCGAAAATTTCCGTGGATCGTTGAGAGCCAATAGTGTCCCACGGAGTTCGTTACGTTATCCAATGACGAGGAATCTGCACCGTTCACGTTGTTGATGACTGATGCCCCTCTTTTCGATCCATGGCTGTCAGTGACGCACGGTGGAGCTACTGTAGGTGTAAATTATATATATATAATATAATATATATATATATATATACCGATTTGTATCTATGCAGACTGTTGCTAGGATGCTGGTAACAATGCCGCATGCACACTTCCTGAATATCCTAAAGATTATTGTACGTGCACGAAACGTACCTAGCCAAGGTCAAACCAAATTTGTGGGAATCTGGCTTGACCCGACCGTGTGCGTGACCATATTACCCGCGTGTAACCGGCAATGGCGCAGGCGTTCCCGAAGTTATCGAGCGAGCATGCTCTCTAATTCAACTCGATCCGCGCTCCAAATGACATTACACCAGTAACGTTAAACTTTCACAACAGCGATTGGGTCGTTTCTCGATCGTCCTTGCTGTTTGTGCACCTGAGCGCGGGGCTCATGCTGATGGAGAACATCGAAGCACCATAAATGCACCTTGTGCTGGTCACTCGAAATGCCTGCTCAGACAAACAAGTAAGACCATAACAAACGAGGCGAGCAGTGAAAGTGGAGACCAAAAAAAAAAAAACGAGACGGATGGTCGTCGCCGCACGGGAGCGGACCAATGCCGTCGACGACGACTGTCGCCGCGTATTTTTAGCGGGGCGTGAGCGGCGCTCAGCGGCGCCGACTGGCGCGACAGGCGACAGTGTGGCCGCCGCCGGCGTCGACAGGTGGGCGGAACGGGGGGCGCTGCCACGGAACGCCATGCCTCGCCGTTCCGACCCGGGCGCCGGCCGCTCCAGAACAAGGCCTCCAAGCAGGCGGGCTGGCGGGCCTCTACAAGCGCAGACAGGGACGGCGTGCGTCAGCGCAAGCGGTCGGAGGAGGGACGCGTTCGTGCGCGAAGCCAGCTCTCCGCGCGCGGCTCGGACCCGCTGCTGCCCTTCCTGGCCACGTCGCCGCTGGAGGGCGTTTCACCGTTTTCGCGGCGGCTCGCCGCTCGTGGACAGCTCGCCGTTCTCGGCGGCAATCCGTTCCTCGCCGACGCCAGCTCGGGTCGACGGCGGCGGCTGTGGGCCACGCGCAGCGGTAGGGACCGGAAGAAGACGTGCACACCGCGTCCGGCGACCGCTTCCAAAGGAAGACGCACCTTCGGGCTACTGGCCGCCGCCGGCGCGCTGAGTGCCGTGTTCAGCCCTGGTGCGGAGGCGCCGCGCGACGCGACCGGCCGAGCCGCGCCGGCCGAGCCGACCTGTGTCGTCCCGGAGCGGACGTTCGTGTCGGCGCGCTCGCTGCTGCCAGGGTTCGGCTGCCCCGAGTGCCCCGACGCCGTGTCCTGCCGCCGGCGCCGGCCGCCGACTGGGCGCCTCCTGCCGGCGAGCTGCGGGCGGTGGCTGTCGATTCGTGGCGGCCGGGAGTGCGGGGCGCGCGCGGTGCCACGCGCCGCCTGGAGCGCGACAGTGCGCCCAACCTGGCGACCGACGCCGATGCCGCCCGCGCGCCCGGCGCGCGCCCTCAGCCCAGGCGCCGCGTGCCCTCCACGCCAGCCGTGGGTGGCTATATTTACCTGTCGGCTCCCACGCGGCGCCGCTTGTTCTCCCGGTCACCTGTCGCTCCGTTTTTTGCGCTTGTGCCGCCCGGTGCGGCGCTGTTTATTTGGGGAGACGGCCACCCGTCTGGCTCCGCTGACGGACGGCCGCTGGAGTAGCCCGCGACGGCTGCCGGGGGCGCTGCCGTTGCCGCCGCGCCCAGACTGGCCCGCTGGCCGGAGCGACGCCGTCACGCGTCACGCAGCGGCCGTCACGCGGTGCCAGGCTGGCGCCGACTGGCCGGCGATGCGTGACGCCGATGTCAGGGCCGCGCTGCCCCCTACGCTGCCACAGCGCGTTCGATGGAGCCGCGCGTCCCGAGGCGGGCTGCTTCAGCAGAAGTCACGCGGTGTTCGGTGACCCAGTGTTCTCGGTGAAGCAATCCGCGCAGCTTTGCCGCGGCGTAGGTGCTCTCGGTGTTCCGGCGTGCCTCGGAGATCGCCCCGTCAAAAGGCGAACCAGTGATCGGGTATGGAGTTTATCGACTCAGCGGCGAAGCAGCAATATATGGAGCTTAGCGTGCTGTTCCGTGAGTGGCGAAACGCCCCGCTGCCGCAGCTGTTCCACAGTGACGGAATGTCACTGCAGGTCGGCAGCACCGTTAGTTAGTTAGCAGCACCAGCCGCACGGACGTTCCCTCTCTGTCGTGCAAGGCCCTTGCTGCATTATGCAATGCCTCATTACGTAGGAAGGCCGGCAGTCCCTAGTCACGCATACAGAATACGGCATGATACTTGTTGCGGAAGTCAAAGCAACAATTACCAAAAAGCCGCACTGCTGATTTTCATGCGCATATTTCGCATCAATGTTGTCCCCTGTCCGTGGTTGTCCGAAATTTTGATCATTGTTCTTGTGCGGGATTGCGGAGGAAGAGAGAGAGAGAGAGAGAGAGAGAGAGAGAGAGAGAGAGAAGAGAGAGAGAGGAGAGAGAGAGAGAGAGAGAGATAGAGAGAGGAGAGAGAGGAGAGAGAGAGAGAGAGAGAGAGAGAGAGAGAGAGAGAAGGAGAGAGAGAGAGAGAGAGGAGAGAGAGAGAGAGAGAGATAGATATAGAGGAGAGAGAGAGAGAGAGAGATAGAGAGAGAGAGAGAAGAAGCGAGAGAGAGAGAAGAGAGAGAGAGAGAGAGAGAGAGAGAGAGAGAGAGAGAGAGAGAGAGAGAAGAGAGGAGAGAGAGAGAGAAGATAGAGAGAGAGAGAGAGAGAGAGAAGAGAAGAGAGAGAGAGAAGAGAGAGAGAGAAGAGAGAGGAGAGAGAGGAGAGAGAGAGATAGAGAAGATAGAGAGAGAGAGAGAGAGAGAGAGAGGACGCAGATGAGAAGGATGATGTGAGACGAGATGACAGAGAGAGATAGAGAGAGACCGGAGATGGACGAGAGAGAGAAGAGAGAGAGAGGAGAGGAGGAGAGAGAGAGAGGAGAGAGAGAGACAGGAGAGAGAGAGAGCGAGAGGAGAGGAGAGAGAGAGAGAGAGAGAGAGAGAGGAGAGAAGAGCTACCGATTCATGGCTCAAGCAGTTGCAGGCCATGAGCATCGGCAACGGGGAGGGGTAAACCAAAGCCCACGCACTTTCCGTTATATAAGCTCAAGAACCCTTTGACGATAAGTGGAAGAAATTGGCATGGGAAAGGTGACCGGTCTCCACATATCTGGGGTAATAGCTACGCACCTGTTTCGAGCTATAATTTCACACACATATTTGAGTACTGTTTTGATCACGGCGGCTTCATTTGCCCAACAGAATTGGCGCATTGTTAGAGGGATGGCCTAGCGTTCCTCACAGCGCACGTTGCTTTCGCTGCAGCCCTTTATGCATATGGTTACGAACATTTTGAAACATGCCTTGAGAAAAAATGGTGAACAGCTATACAATGGGTGTTCATAACTATTTCATATTTTTTACACCGCAGTTGTGTATCGGTCAGTATGCTGTCCCGCAGCTGCGCATTGGTTAGTGTGATGTCCTGCAGTTGTTGACCGACGGAGCTGTGAGCTGTGTTGTAGACTTCTTCGGTTCTGTGAGGACGCAACGCCTACAGGTGCGGACTGATCTGTAGCATGTATGGTGGCTGCCAATTGTTCCAAATCTCTCTTACAGCTGTTGGCCAGCCTGTAACCTGTGGTTTAGGTGTTAGCCAGCCTCCAAACTGCGTTTTCTGAGCTTGAGCCGCCGCGCTGGTCGACCCATTTTCAGGACGCATTACAGAGGCTGTTCAGTGCACAAGCTGCATAAGAACTTCAAGTCCAGCGTGTGGGGGCTGCTTGGGACAGAGCTGTACGGTTTACCACAGCTGTCTGCCGGTTTGTTTCACACGACCCACTCCTGACCGGGCTGTTTGTGTTGCAGCTGATCCGGAGGGTCCAGGATGCTGCGCCATTCTGTTAACCCTCGTCTCGTACCTCCTCATCATATGCACACTGCCGTTCTCTATTTGCCTGTGCGTCAAGGTACGTTCCCCGCGAGTGGTCGCCTGCCGTGGCGATTCGCATGGCCTACCGCTATATTTCGAGAATTACATAGTTAACATCATATTCGATTACGTCCAGTAATCCTGTAAAATGGCGTTAGTGGTCCATGGATCTCCAGCCATGGTCTCCATGTGAAGCGCATGCACGCCTAAGACTTCCGCGAAAATTTTGATCCTTCCTTGCACTTCCAGCCGACTGGCTCAGTTTTTGGCCAGCCAATGGCCTAAAATGAGCAAGGAGTTGTTTTGCACGCGCTTGATCTTAACGTATTCTTTTATATTCTTGCGTCTACAACTCAGCGATTTTGTTTGCCAATCCACGGATGCTACCACGTCTCCCACAATGGGGAGCAAATCGAGACCGAGGGAAGAGATCAAATTGGAATCTGTGGAATACCCTAACCTGAAACTGGGACTGTGAATGGGAAGACGGGCAAAACGTATATTGTTCGAGTGACAATACACGTTTTGCCCGTCGTTTGATACGCTTTTTATACGTCCGGGCCGACGCCTGCCTCTGACGGCTCGTCGCATCACGGCAGGTGGTGCAGGAGTACGAGCGGGCCGTGATCTTCCGGCTGGGCCGGCTGCTGCAGGGCGGCGCCAAGGGACCCGGCATCTTCTTCATCGTGCCCTGTATTGACACGTACAGGAAAGTGGACCTGCGCACAGTGTCGTTCGATGTGCCGCCACAGGAGGTGAGACATACGGCCGATTGCTGGCCGAGGCGCGGCGGCCGTGCGGGGCCGGGCCGGGCCGGGCCGGGCTGGACGGGGCCGAACCGGGCAGGGCCGCGCTGGACGGGGCCGGGCCGGGCTGGGCCGGGCCGGGCCGGGCTGGACGGGGTCGGGCCGGGCGGGGCCAGGCTGGACTGGGCGGGGCCGGGCCGGACTGGACTGGACGGGTCCGGGCGGGATCGACGGGGCCGGGCCGGGTCGGACCGGACGGGGGTGGGCGGGGCGGAGCCGGGCAGGGCTGGACGTGGTCGGGTCGGGCGGGGCCGGGCTGGACTCGGCCGGGCAGGGCCCAAGAAGCCGGGCTGGACGGGGTCGGGCTGGGCGGGGTCGGGCTGGACGGGGCCGGGCGCCGACTGGCGCCGCTCGGCTCTGTTTGGCGGCGCCACTCGCCTGATTGGGATTGGTGTGGCGTGGCGGAGATGAATGCGACGCCGGAGTGAGGCTCGGTGGAGGGTTTGCCTGCGCTCTGTCAAAATGGATCGTGATGATGTTTTCGTGCAGTTATATCGCGTTTCAGGAGTATACGTACATTGTCCGACTGAATGCTGTTCGCCTTTGCGAGTGGATTTTTGCCTTCCTGGATGTTTGGCCGGTTGGCAAGCTCATGCGTGAAACCAAATCGGGTGACAGCGTGTGCGAAAAATAGGGCTATAAAATGCTCTGAATTATTGTCGTCGTCAGTCTTACAGCACGAGTATGCCTACGCTTCGTGCTCACAGGATGATTCTAGAATGGACAATCGGCAAATATTCAAGGTATCAACACGAAGGAAAAGAATAATATCACTTCACATACATGCCTGCCGTGTTGCTTTGAGATATATAATGTACCACTAATGATGTTCACTAATGATGTTCACACTCCTCGTAGCTTTCTTTATGACCACCGCTATGCAAGTGGTGTTGTGATGAAGGCATGTAAGCGTGCGCCATCAGGGCTTGAGTGAGGATTCGGGCCAACCTTCGCGATATTCCGCAAACAATGTCGTTGACATGTCATAGCCCTCGTGCCACATGTACTTATCAAGTGCCATTATGAAGGATGTAATTCAGCCCAAAATTAAGTTATCCTAGCTACTCTAACTATAAGGCCGAGGGCCTATAATATTTTTTTTTCGTGGACAGTATGCCCTGCATAACGTTCCAGGCGTTTTCCTGTATGTTTACATTTCTGATGTGTTTTGATGAGCTTGAGAAGTCGATACCAGGCCACATGTTAGTATCAGAATAGACTCATGCTAGGTCGTGTTCTGAAGTCATAACTTCAGTGCCAGTTTTATCGCAGTGGCCATAGCGGTAAGTACACAACGAACATGGAAACAGCAAAGGCCAACTTGGTCCACCCTATTGGCTCAGTTGGTTGGAGCGCTTGCCTTCCTATCCACCCACCCGTGGCGGGGTGGGCTCGAATCGCTCTAGGTGCTCGCTATTTGGTCTTGACAGGTGCAGTCTGCGACCGGCGGCAGCGGTCGCGCGAAAGTTCAGGTGACGTCAGAGGGCAGGACGGACCGTACCGAGCCTTGCGGCACGCTAAACTTTCGCCGCCAAACTCTGTCTTTGAAGTGGAATTGCGCGATCGGATGGTAGGGTTCAGGGCTCACACGGCAAGCACTGGTTAGCGTGAACGCTGATCCCAGAAATCCAACCATTCAACATCATCGGATAAAAATAATTAAAATTTGCTGTATGCATAATCCAAAAGATAGTTTTCTTCGCGACGACCTGAACCACGAAGCATGGCAGGCACGAAAGTCGAGAAAAAGCAATGATCGCTTCGGTGTGCACTGCTTGCGACGATTGAATGTTGGTATTTTTCTCCTGATCTTATCTTTGCGATCATCGGCGGCCTGTGTATCAAGCTAATGGCATTGAGTCGCGGTGCACTCACAAACACGAACAGCGATCAACCAGGCCAGACAGCACACACTGTTAAAATGGCACGTCTCTGAACAAAAGTAATGAATAACCCATTTTGAAAAGTACAGAGCCGCTGCCGCAACTTTCGCGAAATATCATACTGTCGTGGCACCACTTTCAGTCATCCCATTCCTTCCCAGAGTTGGGGCCATGCGGTTGGACAGTGCCGCCTTCAAACCTAAGCTATCGCACACCTTCAGGTCCAAAATTGCTGTCAGATTTAGCAGAGAAAATAAGAGCGCCGGCGACACCGAGTATGCTCACGTCCAGCCCTCGGCGGCATCAACCACCCGCTTTTGAGCGAAGGTGTGAACTGGTGCGTATTGTTGTTACGGGTGAAGCAAAACGGCTTCTCAGGTACCGACTAGTTACGTTTTCTTTTATTGCCACGCTTCTGTTTATGTTTTTCGTGGGCAAAAAGTGAGCTGTCGCGTAGTTACACAAGACATAAGCAGTTGTATGGACAGTGGATACGCACTTGGGTGGGGGTCAAATTTACACCCTAAGGTTTTTCCAGAATGCTTTCCGAGCGGCGCGGAGGGGTCCCACCAAACTTTATGCAGCTGTAGAGAATTGAATGGCAGATCGTTTGATGTAAAAATCGTATGTATCCTGCAAGGTTGCTGACCTATATGGCAGGTCAAATGGCAGCTAAAAACTATATAGCAGGTCAAAGCTGTGCCATGGCTGTCAGCGAACAGCACTTTTAGGGAATCGTTCAATGTGATGCAACAACGGAGTGTAACACGAAGCCATACAGATCTGAGATAGTTTCGTAGGCAACAAAGCCAGTGGATGTAGAATTAAAACCGATTTCATTGACCTAGGTTCAGGTACAGGATCAGGCCGAGGTAAAAAAACTAACATACTTTTTACTGGAGAGCTTGCTTTGTAGGGTAGTGTCTAGTGCTCAGTTCGAATTTATTAATAACAGGGACCGGAACAGAAATTTGCCATGGACTTTGTTAAGATAAGAATAGGTTATTGACCTAAAATGACCCAGGTCAGCATCATGTCTTTAGGAACGTACCGCCTGGCGTATGTTCTTAGGCCTTGTTTGACCTTACTTGACCCCAAGCTCATCACATAGGAGTCTCACATATTGACACAAGTGAGTTCACGTGTCGCACACGTCATTATCTTCGGCGACGTTGCACCGCTACACCCTTGCAGGCAAACCCACCCTGTGAATTTTGTGTCTCAAGCCATTTTAGTTTCCGAGATCTTAGGGTGGTAAAATTGTCCCCCCCCCCCCCCACCCGAGCAGAGCACTTTCTTCCCAAAGTTGGCTGGAGCCAGGAGCGCGGGCAGGGGGCACAGAGGGCGCGTAACCATCCCGTACGTACTTCGGGCCCCTCGGAACCTGCGATTAGGGGCCCAATTTGAGCGTCCGAAGGGCCTGAAAAGTCAGCCGGAGGTCTCGTTCAAGCGCTCCGGCCCGCAGGTCCGGGCACTTTAATGTCAGCCAGAGGGAGCTACGCGCGAATTAGAGGCCCACTGAGTCGATAAGGGCCTATATTTCGATCAGACACCACCAGTAACGCACAGTCGGCTCCGTGCCGGCATAGGCCAAAGGGCCCATTTCCCAATGAAGGACAAAGCCGGAGCCAGCGAATTACATTGCTCGGGGCCCCGCAGCGCCTAACAGGGGCCCTGTGATGTCAAAGGGTCCCGAGTCGGCCAGAGGCAGTGTTCGAGGAGGCCTGAAGAGCCTAGAGGGCCCACTCGGTTCGACGATCAAACGCCCAATTAGAGGGTTTAATGGCATAAAGAGCTGATCAGAGTTTTATTCAGGGGCCCATGCCTGCGAAGACGGACCCTCAAATAACGGTCAGAGGGCTCTCTGCGCCGATCGGGGACCACCTGGGTCAATATAGGCTTACATGTCGGTTAGGTACCATCGCGCCACATAGTCGGCTCCGTGCCCGTCTGGGCCTGGGGACCTGCTTCCCAATCAGCCATAACGTCGGGGCCAGTAATTTACACTGGTGAGATGCGATGCATTTGTAAGGGGCCCACAGCGACTAACAAAAGGCCCTGTGCTCGCAAGGGCCTCGAGCCGACCAACGGAAGTGTCTGATGAGGTCCAAAGAGAGGCTAGGGTGGCCCACCGGAACCTACGATCAAAGGCCCGGCTGGAGGGCATAAAGACCCGAAGGACTGGCTGTTGGTCACGTAAAGAATCGCGGCCCGTAGGGTCGTGACCTGAAATATCAGTCAGAGGTCCTCTTGCACCGTGTGAGGAGCCTGTGAGACAATGCGGGTGTCTTAGTCGGTCGGAGACCACGAACACCGAACAGTCGGCTCCATGTCCGTCCGAGCTCTTGAGACCCATTTCCCAAGCAAAAAGGAGGCCGGGGTCCGCGACTAGCAACGTTCTGGGCTCCTGACACAATGAGGGCTCCTGCGTCGATTAGGGACCGCACAGGCGTCCTGTGGTGGCAAGTGGCCCCGAGTCGGAACGGTGTTTGAGGGAGCCCGAAGAGGAGCCGAATGGTCTCTCGAGACCAAAGACCAAGGGCTCGATGGGATGGATGAAGCGTCCAAAGGGCTGGCTGTAGGTCACATCAAGGACTACCGCCCATAGGGCCGTGTTCTCAAATGTCACTAAGATGATCTCTTAAACCGATAGGGACCCCTGAGACAGGGCGTTCCTCTATTTCGGCCAGAGATTACGAACAGTGAACAGTCGGCTCCGTGTTGGTCTGAGATCTGGGAGCCCATTTCCCAAGCAGTGACAAGGCCGGGCCCGCGGTTTACATTTGGTCGGGATCCTGTATCTCCCAGGGGCCCGTAGTGCCTAATATGGTATTTTGTGTCAACAAAGGGTCTCGAATTGGTCAGGGGGAAAGTTGCTCAACAGGGACAAGGACCGGAGCCTGATTGGCAGAAGGGCTGTTGCGCTGGTCGGGGCCCTCCAACAACTGAAAGAAACATAATACCTTATGATGAGTGCTCACATTGAGGCAATAGAAGAGTACTGTGCCAGTCAGGGCCCCCACTACCAAACGGTGTGCCCTCCAACCCTTTTCCAGCATGGACTCATTAAGCCCAACTGGAGTCTACGTGCCAATTATTGACCACCAGCGGCGAGCAGGGATGTTGTTGCGTTAATGACGGTTCATGCGTCGTTCCGGGGTCAACTGCGCGGGTCAGAAGGCCTCTCACGTCAAAGAACGAACCAATGTGATATGATGTATCGTTCTAAGGGCCTCCCGTCGGCAAGAAGATGCCGCCCCGCGCCGGCAGAATGACGACCGAAAAACACATCGCGGTGGGGCAGAATGGACCTTCAGCCATTGACCGGGAACAGTAATGTGCCCCGTAGTGTTGTACTCAAGGGGGCCCCTTTACCGGGAATAAGGGGTCTCATTAGTGCTGAATTGAATGTGTCGAAATGAGCTCGAAACGCACAAGGTCATCCCATGCTTCCCTGAGAACGTTCGGTCTTTTGCAGAATCTACTAGTGAAACAAATGCTATTAAAAGGTTAACGCGCCTGCGTTAACCACTGCGCGTCTGGGAACCCACAGTTACGGGGTTCGATCCCCCGCGGTGCCCGCCCTCTTCCAGCCAGGATGAGAGACTGGCGGCGCCCCATAGCCCCAGCAGCTGAGTGTGTCATAAGTCCTCAATGACACGTCCGTAATTTGGCGGAGCATGGATAGCAATGGCGTTGGTCGCAGTCTTCGTAAAACCAAACGGCCTTGGCCGCTGCAAGTAACGCCAGGGCGAGTGACCATAGTAAAATTATATTTCTGAATGTCTCAAAATTAATTCATACAGTTCAATGGTAACACTGACGATTTTTTACAACTTTGAGATTGTCCTCTCGACAGAATAACAGTTACAGCAACACATAGAAACATAGAAACATAAAAATTTTACCCTTACTCTTCCATTTCCACTACAAGATTCCAACACCACTTTGCGATGCCGTTAAGACCAATACGTTGTTGTCATCAACCTAAAAACCTCACAGGTAAAATATAAGCCCGGAATATCTCTAAATGTGCGACTTGGTGCCCACAAACGTTCCAACGAACTTCGCTCAGATGCATCACCACTGTCATCCACCTGGTGGCCACGGCCTAATAGAAGCTGCAGGGCCGACACCTCGCGGCCCGCGAGACTGCAAAGCTTGGCGTCGAGCTTTTTGTTTTTAAGATATGCGAGCGCGCTTGCTCAAAACCACGTTACCTAATCTTTGCCACTTATCCATTCTGACTGAATATTGAAGATATCCAGACAAACATGACTTGGCCATGTTTATACAAATTTTTGACCCATTTTGACATTCAGTCCACATGCGCGGAATCCCTGCTATCTCTGAACAACCCAGATAAAAATTATGACGAAGTTTCTGAGTTCTATTGGCTCAAGTCGAGTCCATCGGGCCATTGTTTTAACGTATGATTTTGTCAGTTTGCTTATTATAAACTCAAGGCAGAGCTGATCTCGCAGAAGCGTCTGGCTGGAATTCCAGTTATAGAATGTAAAAATGTATAACACACACACACACATACACACACACACACACACACACACACACACACATACACACACACACACACACACACACACACACACACACACACACACACACACACACACACACACACACACACACACACACACACACACACACACACACACACACACACACACACACACACACACACACACACACACACACACACACACACACACACACACACACATATATATATATATATATATATATATATATATATATATATATATATATATTGGTATATTTTGGGAGAATTCTTTTTTTGATACATGTTTGATTAAAAATAACTGCTGACTCAGCATTAACGAGCTTTTTGATGCATCGTTCTAGTTTCCGGGCCTTTGACTTTGCGTCATCGCTTAGATTAAATATGGTTCGCACAAAATTACTCATATATTCATCACTCCTTCCATTCTAACGTTTCGAGATCTTATCTCATCTTCGGAGAAGACTAAATTGCACATGAAATAAGTTTTGAGTTTTAAAGGATGAAAACATTGGGCACTACCGTTGGAAAACATCTTTTAGTACGGAGAACATAAATGAAGCACAACTACTTGAAGTAAGACGGATCGCTATTTTCATCTTCATACATGTAAGAAACACTCATAATGGGAACATCACAAAGACACAATGGGAACACCATTGTCACAATCACATCGGAAGTGCTCACCGCCCACCACTTAGTAGCTCAAGAGTTCTGCAAGAATTTGTCTGTCTGTTTAAGGCCGGAGAGAGTTCGTTAATGAATATGCTTTCCCAAATTTGAAGGCGTCTTCTGTCACTGCACGTCCGTAAAATGTCAGTGCTGTCTGTCAGTTGTTGTCGTGTCAATGTCATGTCGTGTTCCTGTCGCATGTGGTCCAGGGGTGCCCCGTCACGTAAGTGCATTGTCAGGCGTCGTGAGAGTGTCGTTGTGGTCACACCAATGTAGTGTGTGGGACGAAGTTTGCAACCTTCGATGTTGCATTGGAATTGATACACTACATTGGTGCATTTCAGTTTGTCGTGTTTGTCTGGGCTGTTTCTCATAAGAAAGTTCGATATCTTCTTATTACAATAGTAAATGACAATGTCTATTTTGTGGTCGTTTTTGCCTTTAACATGTTGAGAGATAATTTCCCGTAAAGCTTTTTCATCCTGTTTGTGAGCAGATGTCATTTGATTTTGATAGTACAGTTTGACGGTCGGTTGGATGTCTTGCCTTGGTTTGCTGTCAAAGTGTCTTGTCATATGTCGTTGTGTCTCGTTTTCAATGTCAGAATTTGAAAAACTGTTGTTCACCAGGATCTGTTTGATTCGTGTCAATTCTGAATGTAGTCCGTCCAATCAGAGCAGTGCTTAAATGCTCGTCGAAGAAAGGACCTTATGACGCTAATTTTGTAGCGTCGAGGACACTCACTGTCAGCATTTAAGCACCGTCCGTTGTTAGTCTGTTTTCGGTATACGGTCGTTTTGAATTGTTGGCCTTGTCCATCAACAGCTACGTCAAGAAAGGGTATTACGTTTTGCACACTTAGCTCTGTTGTGAATTTTAAGCCAGACCGTTCTTCAAAGGTGTTTTTGAGATGTCCTAGTTGGTCAATGTCCCTAACTTCTACAAATATATCGTCTACGTAGCGGCATTAAATGTCCGGTCTTATGTCGTCATTTTGTAGTATGTCGGTTTCTACGTGTCACATAAAAAAATTAGCGAATAGGGGTCCTAGAGGTGAGCCCATCGCAACACCCTCAATTTGGCAATACGTTCGGCCATCAGGCCCGCGGAAAGGAACTTCCAACGTGCAGGCTTTTAGTACTTGTTCAAGAACGCGCCTTGATATTTTGAGAGGAGGAATTTCAGGATGATTGTAGACGCGGTCAAGGATGATGGATATGGTTCTTTCAATAGGCACGTTTGTAAATAGATTTTCAACATCTAGAGAGGCTAGTAGGCCCTTAGGTTGACGAGATCGCACTATATCAATAAACTCGTCCGTTGATGACAAGCTGTAAGACATGGGAAGATATGGGTACAGAAGACCATTAAGACGTTTTGCAATTCTATAGGTTGGTGAAGGGATCTGTGAGATTATTGGACGAAGGGGGTTGCCGTTTTTGTGAGTTTTCACAGACCCATAAGCACATCCAGGCGCAAATTCACCCGTTATCTTGGAAAAGTGTATGCCATCAACAGCGGCATTGGCAGCAGTGATTAGTTTGTTAAGCTTGGTCTTGAGTTTGTCTGTTGGATCTTTTGTGATGTGCCGGAACTTCTTGTCGTCGTTCAAGATGCAGTTTAGTTTCGTATGATATTCCTTTTTGTCAAGTATTACGTAGAGTGATGATTTGTCCGCTCGCCGAATGATGATGTCGTCTTTTTCTCGAAGTTCCCTTGCCGCCGTCCTGAGTTCTTGCGTGAATATCTTGCTTCTATCATTTCCACGCTTTTTCGTGCTCTCTCCTAGTAAACTGTTCTTTAGATCCTTGTCCACGGTAACCTTGTTCTCTTTTTCCAAATTCAAGACATCCTGGTAAAGAATTTCCAGTTCTACTTTCTTCTTAAGTTTGTCATATTTCGACAACACATGGCAATTAAGTCCAAGATTAAGCACCTCTTTTCGTTCCTCAGTAAGATCATGTTGAGATAAATTGATGTCGGCAGTTTCCGGTAATACTATATGTCCACCATGGAGCCTTGAGAGCTTTTTCACGATTCTGCTTCTAGTAAGACGTCTAGCGTCACATTCAATCACGTCGAGTTCGTCAAGTACTTTTTGTTTTAGTTCATGTTCAGGGCAACGTACCTGTAGCTCTTGTTCTAAAACTTTCCTCTTTTTCTTCAGGATTTCACAGGCCGTCTTCTTTTGCTGCAGTTGGTGATTCACAAGTTGTTCTCTCTACCTTTTGGTAAAACCCTCTTTCTTAACTGCCTGGTCATGTAGCTTTATGTTGGAATATTTTGGCAGAATTCTTTCTTTGATACATGTTTGATTAAAAATAACTGCTGACTCAGCATTAACGAGCTTTTTGATGCATCGTTCTAGTTTCCGGGCCTTTGACTTTGCGTCATCGCTTAGATTAAATATGGTTCGCACAAAATTACTCATATATTCATCACTCCTTCCATTCTAACGTTTCGAGATCTTATCTCATCTTCGGAGAAGACTAAATTGCACATGAAATAAGTTTTGAGTTTTAAAGGATGAAAACATTGGGCACTACCGTTGGAAAACATCTTTTAGTACGGAGAACATAAATGAAGCACAACTACTTGAAGTAAGACGGATCGCTATTTTCATCTTCATACATGTAAGAAACACTCATAATGGGAACATCACAAAGACACAATGGGAACACCATTGTCACAATCACACCGGAAGTGCTCACCGCCCACCACCTAGTAGCTCAAGAGTTCTGCAAGAATTTGTCTGTCTGTTTAAGGCCGGAGAGAGTTCGTTAATGAATATGCTTTCCCAAATTTGAAAGCGTCTTCTGTCACTGCACGTCCGTAAAATGTCAGTGCTGTCTGTCAGTTGTTGTCGTGTCAATGTCATGTCGTGTTCCTGTCGCATGTGGTCCAGGGGTGCCCCGTCACGTAAGTGCATTGTCAGGCGTCGTGAGAGTGTCGTTGTGGTCACACCAATGTAGTGTGTGGGACGAAGTTTGCAACCTTCGATGTTGCATTGGAATTGATACACTACATTGGTGCATTTCAGTTTGTCGTGTTTGTCTGGGCTGTTTCTCATAAGAAAGTTCGATATCTTCTTATTACAATAGTAAATGACAATGTCTATTTTGTGGTCGTTTTTGCCTTTAACATGTTGAGAGATAATTTCCCGTAAAGCTTTTTCATCCTGTTTGTGAGCAGATGTCATTTGATTTTGATAGTACAGTTTGACGGTCGGTTGGATGTCTTGCCTTGGTTTGCTGTCAAAGTGTCTTGTCATATGTCGTTGTGTCTCGTTTTCAATGTCAGAATTTGAAAAACTGTTGTTCACCAGGATCTGTTTGATTCGTGTCAATTCTGAATGTAGTCCGTCCAATCAGAGCAGTGCTTAAATGCTCGTCGAAGAAAGGACCTTATGACGCTAATTTTGTAGCGTCGAGGACACTCACTGTCAGCATTTAAGCACCGTCCGTTGTTAGTCTGTTTTCGGTATACGGTCGTTTTGAATTGTTGGCCTTGTCCATCAACAGCTACGTCAAGAAAGGGTATTACGTTTTGCACACTTAGCTCTGTTGTGAATTTTAAGCCAGACCGTTCTTCAAATGTGTTTTTGAGATGTCCTAGTTGGTCAATGTCCCTAACTTCTACAAATATATCGTCTACGTAGCGGCATTAAATGTCCGGTCTTATGTCGTCATTTTGTAGTATGTCGGTTTCTACGTGTCACATAAAAAAATTAGCGAATAGGGGTCCTAGAGGTGAGCCCATCGCAACACCCTCAATTTGGCAATACGTTCGGCCATCAGGCCCGCGGAAAGGAACTTCCAACGTGCAGGCTTTTAGTACTTGTTCAAGAACGCGCCTTGATATTTTGAGAGGAGGAATTTCAGGATGATTGTAGACGCGGTCAAGGATGATGGATATGGTTCTTTCAATAGGCACGTTTGTAAATAGATTTTCAACATCTAGAGAGGCTAGTAGGCCCTTAGGTTGACGAGATCGCACTATATCAATAAACTCGTCCGTTGATGACAAGCTGTAAGACATGGGAAGATATGGGTACAGAAGACCATTAAGACGTTTTGCAATTCTATAGGTTGGTGAAGGGATCTGTGAGATTATTGGACGAAGGGGGTTGCCGTTTTTGTGAGTTTTCACAGACCCATAAGCACATCCAGGCGCAAATTCACCCGTTATCTTGGAAAAGTGTATGCCATCAACAGCGGCATTGGCAGCAGTGATTAGTTTGTTAAGCTTGGTCTTGAGTTTGTCTGTTGGATCTTTTGTGATGTGCCGGAACTTCTTGTCGTCGTTCAAGATGCAGTTTAGTTTCGTATGATATTCCTTTTTGTCAAGTATTACGTAGAGTGATGATTTGTCCGCTCGCCGAATGATGATGTCGTCTTTTTCTCGAAGTTCCCTTGCCGCCGTCCTGAGTTCTTGCGTGAATATCTTGCTTCTATCATTTCCACGCTTTTTCGTGCTCTCTCCTAGTAAACTGTTCTTTAGATCCTTGTCCACGGTAACCTTGTTCTCTTTTTCCAAATTCAAGACATCCTGGTAAAGAATTTCCAGTTCTACTTTCTTCTTAAGTTTGTCATATTTCGACAACACATGGCAATTAAGTCCAAGATTAAGCACCTCTTTTCGTTCCTCAGTAAGATCATGTTGAGATAAATTGATGTCGGCAGTTTCCGGTAATACTATATGTCCACCATGGAGCCTTGAGAGCTTTTTCACGATTCTGCTTCTAGTAAGACGTCTAGCGTCACATTCAATCACGTCGAGTTCGTCAAGTACTTTTTGTTTTAGTTCATGTTCAGGGCAACGTACCTGTAGCTCTTGTTCTAAAACTTTCCTCTTTTTCTTCAGGATTTCACAGGCCGTCTTCTTTTGCTGCAGTTGGTGATTCACAAGTCGTTCTCTCTACCTTTTGGTAAAACCCTCTTTCTTAACTGCCTGGTCATGTAGCTTTATGTTGGAATATTTTGGCAGAATTCTTTCTTTGATACATGTTTGATTAAAAATAACTGCTGACTCAGCATTAACGAGCTTTTTGATGCATCGTTCTAGTTTCCGGGCCTTTGACTTTGCGTCATCGCTTAGATTAAATATGGTTCGCACAAAATTACTCATATATTCATCACTCCTTCCATTCTAACGTTTCGAGATCTTATCTCATCTTCGGAGAAGACTAAATTGCACATGAAATAAGTTTTGAGTTTTAAAGGATGAAAACATTGGGCACTACCGTTGGAAAACATCTTTTAGTACGGAGAACATAAATGAAGCACAACTACTTGAAGTAAGACGGATCGCTATTTTCATCTTCATACATGTAAGAAACACTCATAATGGGAACATCACAAAGACACAATGGGAACACTATTGTCACAATCACATCGGAAGTGCTCACCGCCCACCACCTAGTAGCTCAAGAGTTCTGCAAGAATTTGTCTGTCTGTTTAAGGCCGGAGAGAGTTCGTTAATGAATATGCTTTCCCAAATTTGAAAGCGTCTTCTGTCACTGCACGTCCGTAAAATGTCAGTGCTGTCTGTCAGTTGTTGTCGTGTCAATGTCATGTCGTGTTCCTGTCGCATGTGGTCCAGGGGTGCCCCGTCATGTTAGTGCATTGTCAGGCGTCGTGAGAGTGTCGTTGTGGTCACATGATGAAATGAAAATAGCGATCCGTCTTACCTCAATTAGTTGTGCTTCATTTATGTTCTCCGTACCAAAAGATGTTTTCCAACGGTAGTGCACAATGTTTTCATCCTTTAAAACTCAAAACTTATTTCATGTGCAATTTAGTCTTCTCCGAAGATGAGATAAGATCTCGAAACGTTAGAATGGAAGGAGTGATGAATATATGAGTAATTTTGTGCGAACCATATTTAATCTAAGCGATGACGCAAAGTCAAAGGCCCGGAAACTAGAACGATGCATCAAAAAGCTCGTTAATGCTGAGTCAGCAGTTATTTTTAATCAAACATGTATCAAAGAAAGAATTCTGCCAAAATATTCCAACATAAAGCTACATGACCAGGCAGTTAAGAAAGAGGGTTTTACCAAAAGGTAGAGAGAACAACTTGTGAATCACCAACTGCAGCAAAAGAAGACGGCCTGTGAAATCCTGAAGAAAAAGAGGAAAGTTTTAGAACAAGAGCTACAGGTACGTTGCCCTGAACATGAACTAAAACAAAAAGTACTTGACGAACTCGACGTGATTGAATGTGACGCTAGACGTCTTACTAGAAGCAGAATCGTGAAAAAGCTCTCAAGGCTCCATGGTGGACATATAGTATTACCGGAAACTGCCGACATCAATTTATCTCAACATGATCTTACTGAGGAACGAAAAGAGGTGCTTAATCTTGGACTTAATTGCCATGTGTTGTCGAAATATGACAAACTTAAGAAGAAAGTAGAACTGGAAATTCTTTACCAGGATATCTTGAATTTGGAAAAAGAGAACAAGGTTACCGTGGACAAGGATCTAAAGAACAGTTTACTAGGAGAGAGCACGAAAAAGCGTGGAAATGATAGAAGCAAGATATTCACGCAAGAACTCAGGACGGCGGCAAGGGAACTTCGAGAAAAAGACGACATCATCATTCGGCGAGCGGACAAATCATCACTCTACGTAATACTTGACAAAAAGGAATATCATACGAAACTAAACTGCATCTTGAACGACGACAAGAAGTTCCGGCACATCACAAAAGATCCAACAGACAAACTCAAGACCAAGCTTAACAAACTAATCACTGCTGCCAATGCCGCTGTTGATGGCATACACTTTTCCAAGATAACGGGTGAATTTGCGCCTGGATGTGCTTATGGGTCTGTGAAAACTCACAAAAACGGCAACCCCCTTCGTCCAATAATCTCACAGATCCCTTCACCAACCTATAGAATTGCAAAACGTCTTAATGGTCTTCTGTACCCATATCTTCCCATGTCTTACAGCTTGTCATCAACGGACGAGTTTATTGATATAGTGCGATCTCGTCAACCTAAGGGCCTACTAGCCTCTCTAGATGTTGAAAATCTATTTACAAACGTGCCTATTGAAAGAACCATATCCATCATCCTTGACCGCGTCTACAATCATCCTGAAATTCCTCCTCTCAAAATATCAAGGCGCGTTCTTGAACAAGTACTAAAAGCCTGCACGTTGGAAGTTCCTTTCCGCGGGCCTGATGGCCGAACGTATTGCCAAATTGAGGGTGTTGCGATGGGCTCACCTCTAGGACCCCTATTCGCTAATTTTTTTATGTGACACGTAGAAACCGACATACTACAAAATGACGACATAAGACCGGACATTTAATGCCGCTACGTAGACGATATATTTGTAGAAGTTAGGGACATTGACCAACTAGGACATCTCAAAAACACATTTGAAGAACGGTCTGGCTTAAAATTCACAACAGAGCTAAGTGTGCAAAACGTAATACCCTTTCTTGACGTAGCTGTTGATGGACAAGGCCAACAATTCAAAACGACCGTATACCGAAAACAGACTAACAACGGACGGTGCTTAAATGCTGACAGTGAGTGTCCTCGACGCTACAAAATTAGCGTCATAAGGTCCTTTCTTCGACGAGCATTTAAGCACTGCTCTGATTGGACGGACTACATTCAGAATTGACACGAATCAAACAGATCCTGGTGAACAACAGTTTTTCAAATTCTGACATTGAAAACGAGACACAACGACATATGACAAGACACTTTGACAGCAAACCAAGGCAAGACATCCAACCGACCGTCAAACTGTACTATCAAAATCAAATGACATCTGCTCACAAACAGGATGAAAAAGCTTTACGGGAAATTATCTCTCAACATGTTAAAGGCAAAAACGACCACAAAATAGACATTGTCATTTACTATTGTAATAAGAAGATATCGAACTTTCTTATGAGAAACAGCCCAGACAAACACGACAAACTGAAATGCACCAATGTAGTGTATCAATTCCAATGCAACATCGAAGGTTGCAAACTTCGTCCCACACACTACATTGGTGTGACCACAACGACACTCTCACGACGCCTGACAATGCACTTACGTGACGGGGCACCCCTGGACCACATGCGACAGGAACACGACATGACATTGACACGACAACAACTGACAGACAGCACTGACATTTTACGGACGTGCAGTGACAGAAGACGCTTTCAAATTTGGGAAAGCATATTCATTAACGAACTCTCTCCGGCCTTAAACAGACAGACAAATTCTTGCAGAACTCTTGAGCTACTAGGTGGTGGGCGGTGAGCACTTCCGATGTGATTGTGACAATAGTGTTCCCATTGTGTCTTTGTGATGTTCCCATTATGAGTGTTTCTTACATGTATGAAGATGAAAATAGCGATCCGTCTTACTTCAATTAGTTGTGCTTCATTTATGTTCTCCGTACTAAAAGATGTTTTCCAACAGTAGTGCACAATTTTTTCATCCTTTAAAACTCAAAACTTATTTCATGTGCAATTTAGTTTTCTCCGAAGATGAGATAAGATCTCGAAACGTTAAAATGGAAGGAGTGATGAATATATGAGTAATTTTGTGCGAACCATATTTAATCTAAGCGATGACGCAAAGTCAAAGGCCCGGAAACTAGAACGATGCATCAAAAAGCTCGTTAATGCTGAGTCAGCAGTTATTTTTAATCAAACATGTATCAAAGAAAGAATTCTGCCAAAATATTCCAACATAAAGCTACATGACCAGGCAGTTAAGAAAGAGGGTTTTACCAAAAGGTAGAGAGAACAACTTGTGAATCACCAACTGCAGCAAAAGAAGACGGCCTGTGAAATCCTGAAGAAAAAGAGGAAAGTTTTAGAACAAGAGCTACAGGTACGTTGCCCTGAACATGAACTAAAACAAAAAGTACTTGACGAACTCGACGTGATTGAATGTGACGCTAGACGTCTTACTAGAAGCAGAATCGTGAAAAAGCTCTCAAGGCTCCATGGTGGACATATAGTATTACCGGAAACTGCCGACATCAATTTATCTCAACATGATCTTACTGAGGAACGAAAAGAGGTGCTTAATCTTGGACTTAATTGCCATGTGTTGTCGAAATATGACAAACTTAAGAAGAAAGTAGAACTGGAAATTCTTTACCAGGATATCTTGAATTTGGAAAAAGAGAACAAGGTTACCGTGGACAAGGATCTAAAGAACAGTTTACTAGGAGAGAGCACGAAAAAGCGTGGAAATGATAGAAGCAAGATATTCACGCAAGAACTCAGGACGGCGGCAAGGGAACTTCGAGAAAAAGACGACATCATCATTCGGCGAGCGGACAAATCATCACTCTACGTAATACTTGACAAAAAGGAATATCATACGAAACTAAACTGCATCTTGAACGACGACAAGAAGTTCCGGCACATCACAAAAGATCCAACAGACAAACTCAAGACCAAGCTTAACAAACTAATCACTGCTGCCAATGCCGCTGTTGATGGCATACACTTTTCCAAGATAACGGGTGAATTTGCGCCTGGATGTGCTTATGGGTCTGTGAAAACTCACAAAAACGGCAACCCCCTTCGTCCAATAATCTCACAGATCCCTTCACCAACCTATAGAATTGCAAAACGTCTTAATGGTCTTCTGTACCCATATCTTCCCATGTCTTACAGCTTGTCATCAACGGACGAGTTTATTGATATAGTGCGATCTCGTCAACCTAAGGGCCTACTAGCCTCTCTAGATGTTGAAAATCTATTTACAAACGTGCCTATTGAAAGAACCATATCCATCATCCTTGACCGCGTCTACAATCATCCTGAAATTCCTCCTCTCAAAATATCAAGGCGCGTTCTTGAACAAGTACTAAAAGCCTGCACGTTGGAAGTTCCTTTCCGCGGGCCTGATGGCCGAACGTATTGCCAAATTGAGGGTGTTGCGATGGGCTCACCTCTAGGACCCCTATTCGCTAATTTTTTTATGTGACACGTAGAAACCGACATACTACAAAATGACGACATAAGACCGGACATTTAATGCCGCTACGTAGACGATATATTTGTAGAAGTTAGGGACATTGACCAACTAGGACATCTCAAAAACACCTTTGAAGAACGGTCTGGCTTAAAATTCACAACAGAGCTAAGTGTGCAAAACGTAATACCCTTTCTTGACGTAGCTGTTGATGGACAAGGACAACAATTCAAAACGACCGTATACCGAAAACAGACTAACAACGGACGGTGCTTAAATGCTGACAGTGAGTGTCCTCGACGCTACAAAATTAGCGTCATAAGGTCCTTTCTTCGACGAGCATTTAAGCACTGCTCTGATTGGACAGGACTACATTCAGAATTGACACGAATCAAACAGATCCTGGTGAACAACAGTTTTTCAAATTCTGACATTGAAAACGAGACACAACGACATATGACAAGACACTTTGACAGCAAACCAAGGCAAGACATCCAACCGACCGTCAAACTGTACTATCAAAATCAAATGACATCTGCTCACAAACAGGATGAAAAAGCTTTACGGGAAATTATCTCTCAACATGTTAAAGGCAAAAACGACCACAAAATAGACATTGTCATTTACTATTGTAATAAGAAGATATCGAACTTTCTTATGAGAAACAGCCCAGACAAACACGACAAACTGAAATGCACCAATGTAGTGTATCAATTCCAATGCAACATCGAAGGTTGCAAACTTCGTCCCACACACTACATTGGTGTGACCACAACGACACTCTCACGACGCCTGACAATGCACTTACGTGACGGGGCACCCCTGGACCACATGCGACAGGAACACGACATGACATTGACACGACAACAACTGACAGACAGCACTGACATTTTACGGACGTGCAGTGACAGAAGACGCTTTCAAATTTGGGAAAGCATATTCATTAACGAACTCTCTCCGGCCTTAAACAGACAGACAAATTCTTGCAGAACTCTTGAGCTACTAGGTGGTGGGCGGTGAGCACTTCCGGTGTGATTGTGACAATGGTGTTCCCATTGTGTCTTTGTGATGTTCCCATTATGAGTGTTTCTTACATGTATGAAGATGAAAATAGCGATCCGTCTTACTTCAATTAGTTGTGCTTCATTTATGTTCTCCGTACTAAAAGATGTTTTCCAACAGTAGTGCACAATTTTTTCATCCTTTAAAACTCAAAACTTATTTCATGTGCAATTTAGTTTTCTCCGAAGATGAGATAAGATCTCGAAACGTTAAAATGGAAGGAGTGATGAATATATGAGTAATTTTGTGCGAACCATATTTAATCTAAGCGATGACGCAAAGTCAAAGGCCCGGAAACTAGAACAATGCATCAAAAAGCTCGTTAATGCTGAGTCAGCAGTTATTTTTTATCAAACATGTATATATATATATATATATATATATATTTATATTTATACTTATATTTATATCTATATATATATAATATCTATAAAAAATGCCCTCAATAACAACTGGGCCGTGTCCAGCGTTTTTCGTTGAGCGGGGGCCTTTTTACGGTCAGGGGCCTTTTTTCAACCCTGTGCCCTATTGCTAAGGCTCTGGCTGCGCCCCTGGCTGGAGCCTGAGTTGAAGGGGGGTTTGAAGCCCCCATAAACTGAATAAGAAAGTACATGCCTGCCGATGAGGGCTTTCGTCAATTTTGCAAATAAACAATTTGTTTCACAAATAACAATTGTTTCCTTTATCAATGTCACGCCGTCATGCTGAGGCAGCATACAATGATCCCACTTCCACGTGCATCACGTTCATGGGATGTGAAGCAGGCACGGGTGAATACCTACCATATCAATTGCAGACGACCACCTTGTCTGTTTGGTAATTAGTCCATTTTTCTTTCTTAGCTACATGTGTTTCATGCAGGCGTACACCTGACCCTGGATGAAGTCAAATTTGGCTCCTGGATCAGCCAGCATTCTGTTGAGTCCCGGTTCAATCGAGTTTTTCGAGTAGTTGTGTGAGCTGGAGTCCAGTCATTTGGATTATCCATCAGTGGATTAAAAAAGAAGTGTAAGCGTCAACAGGAGTCTTAGGTGATGGTTTTGCCATGCAACACTGAAACACTTGATGCTCTCTTACTGTCAAGTCATGTCGCATGCTGTCTTTCAGGAATTTTGTGGGGTTGTGGGGTTTCCAGTTTGTGTGGGATTGGTGCAGGTGAGTTGGTTTCTCACCTATTGTCACCGAAATTTGCTCCATTGAAATGGATTCAGAAATTGAGACTCTGGTCTCAAGAAGAAACTCTGACCTGGTTCAGAGTTTGCAGAAATTTGCTCAGAAACGTACTGTGCTGCTCGAAAGTATAGTCAGAATCAACCAAATGTAACAGTCGGAGCTGGAATCGATTTCGCGGCAGTAAAACAACCACCATTCGGGCGTTATACGTTTGGGGTCGACCGTATTAATGACATTGGCATTTGGGCGTCCTGAGCGCCCGCCTCCAAGTGGAGGCGCAATTATGGCATAAAAATGACTACTGCACGCTGATGCCGACGACAGTGCTGCCGTTTGGCCTCGTTGATCAATATTTTCGTTTGTGGTCATAAGATACGGCTTTTGAGATGCAGTCCCATCAAGTCTGCTGCACAGCGTTAGTGAGCCGAGTTATTTTCGCAGGGCCGCGTAAACATCTGGGAAGTGTTCGAGTGCTCACAGCCCCAGCGTGACAGTTCGTTGGCTCGCCTTCAGCTGTATGTGCGTGAACACTTGGTTACCCGCGCGCATGCGCGCGCCGACGCCCGACATTCTATACAGACAGCTGTTGGCTTTCAGGTGCTCACCAACGACTCCACACAGACAGCTGTTGTCTTTCAGGTGCCCACCAACGATTCCACACGGACAGCTGTTGGCTTTCAGGTGCTCACCAACGATTCCACATGGGCAACTGTTGGCTTTCAGGTGGTCACCAACGATTCCACACAGATAGTTGTTGGCTTTCAGGCGCTCACCAACGATTCCACACAGACAGTTGTTGGCTTTCAGGTGCTCACCAACGATTCCACACAGAGAGCTGTTGGCTTTCAGGTGCTCACCAACGATTCCGCACAGACAGTTGTTGGCTTTCAGGTGCTCACCAACGATTCCGTGACTGTCAGCGTTGACGCTGTAGTGTTTTACAAGGTCAGCGACCCCGTGATGGCCCAGAATAACATCGAGGACTACAGGTGCTGGCCGTGTGACATCACGTTGGCATGGCGATGCCGCCGCCGGGCGTGCCTCCGTCCGTGGTGTATTTTGTCTAGCCTCTGTTGGTAATTAGGGCAGCCCACCTGCTTGAGAAGGCGCGCCATGGGGTGCTGGACTCCTCACCTCTCTCTCCCCCGACAGCAGGGCGCCGGCCGCCCGACGGACTGTAACAGTGCTGACGTTGCTGGGTAGTGCCCTGCACGGCTTCCGCCAACTGTACTGCGGCCGGCGTCCGACCGTTAGCTGTCCAGCCGCCTCGGAATGCACTCACTTCGGCGGGGTCTCTTAACATGCGCCATGTGGGAGCAGTTGCCCCGCAGCCACCCATATTTCCCCCGGTCCAATCTCGAACTGCCCCTTGCCGCGCAGTTGGATGGTTTGATGACGTAGAGTGTGAAGTGTTCGGTGGGGTTTTCACTTAAGCAGGTTGCGGGCACCTCTGCCACCGGCTGCAGTTGCTGAAATAAAACGATGTGTAGGCGCGCATGCCCATAGACTGCGCTGTCATGCAAATTGTACGATGCTCATTCTAGGTCAGTTGATCACATTAATTTAGGGTGTCTGTAGCCACATTTAAAATGCTCCCAATTTGAGATGTTCTCGACAACCGGATAAGCCGTAATACAATGTTCAGCTGGAAAGCGAAGCAACTATTCGTACTCATATGCATACGAATTGACGTACGGACAGAGGGACCTCACATCAAGCTCGCTTTTGCCCGGTTTCAGGTTTCGGTGCGATACTGTACGTGTTAATCTGCCAAAAATCTGTGTTAGACTCAGATATGAAAAACCTGCGCCTCCCTCTGCCTACTATATTTTTGTTTCGTCACCAGTTTTTTCGTTATGCTACAATAAATGCGCAGTGTTTGTCTCCAGCATGAACCCTGTGGGAGTGGGGTACGCCGAATATGCACATTCAATATGGCTGTTTACGGTGTAACGGTCGACGGCAAAGTGCAGAAGTGGTTATATTTCATGCATTCGAGATTATCCTGAAATCACCTTTTGAATTGGTGACTTGTTCGTTTGATGAGGACTACAATTTTATGACATTCCCAGTAGGCCCAATCTACTAGGTTTCCCACCTAAACTAAGCTTCCGGGTGCGACTGCTGGTTCTGCACTCCGGTGTGGAGGCCGCCGGCCCCACTGTCCAGCGCGACGGAAGCGCTCTCTGTGGAGGCCGCCGGCCCCACTGTCCAGCGTGACGGAAGCGCTCTCTGTGGAGGCCGCCGGCCCCACTGTCCAGCGTGACGGGCGCGCTCTCCGTGGAGGCCGCCGACCCCACTGTCCATCGCGACGAGCGCGCTCTCTGTGACGCGGAGCGTGGCCGGCTGCTCCGCAGATCCTATCCAGTGACTTAGTGACGGTGACCGTCGACGCAGTGGTGTTTTACCGCGTGCACAACCCGGTCGGCGCCGAAACCAAAATCGAGGAGTTCAGGTCAGCCAGCGTGGAGCCGGGCGGCGGCCCGGCCGGCGGCGGCGGTGCTGGCTCGGCCGGCGCCCGTGTGCAGACAGCCGCGTCTGGTGCCGTGACCCCGCGTGCCCGGCCCGGGCCGCATCGTGTCCGTCTGGCATGACCCCGCAGGCGTGTGTCCCACTCGGGGCCCGGGGACGGCGGCGCCCCCGTCCGCTGCCACCTCTTCTTCTCCCCCAGATTCTGAGCAAGGACAGTGTGACGGTGTGCGTGGACGGCGTGATTTATTTCCGCGTCATTAACCCGGTGACGGTGGTGACCTGCATTGACCACTATAGGTAGGTGGGGCGCCGTCTGTTCCGCCGGTCGCCACGCGCGGCCAGCCACTCCTGGCGGCTCACTCGGAGGGCGCGCCGGCCAGCATGGCCGTTCGGTGGGCCCGTATGTGCCCCGTCAGCACGGCTCCGGCACGGAGAGATGCCCCGCGCCTGCCGCAACCTTCGCCAGCGCCCGGCTCTGACCCGTCTGCTGCAGTCGAGCAGTTGGCTTCTCCAGCGTTCCGGTTGTCTTGGTGCGAGCCTTGGCGGACAGCCTGTGGCGTCGAGGCGCGATGTCGCCGGCTGCGACGGCCCTCGGGTCGACCGATCAGACGGCCGCCTCTGTACACTCCTGGCTAGCTCTGCACGTATCCGTCACGGTGCTCTGTGCCATGGTGCCCGCCCACCTCGCCGAGGGGAGCGCTCCCGTAGGCAGCGTTTCGTCCATAGATTCCGAGAGTTTGCAGCGAATGGTATCCGTGCAGCTAGTTTGCAGTCTGGTACCCGTCTCCCAGGCGTCTTGATCACGATCCTTGTTCAGCAAGCACGCCCGCGTCTCGCGCGTATAGGGCGGCCGCCAGATCTGAAGCAGGCTGCCGCCAATGAGGTGCCGCCTCATTTCATCACGGCGTAGCCACAAACACGGACAGCTGTTCTCTGAGCGCACAGCTCACCTGACGCCGACGATATTCATCGGTGCGACAGTGTTTGTTTGGCGAAGGCATGCATTGTGACAGCATGTAGTGCGGCTCTACGATGTAACGCAGCTGAGCAGCTCGTGCTATCGTATGTGAACTAAACTAACACAAATACTGGGATGGGCCGGATGAAATGTGGATAATTAGAATGTAAAACAACGCAAACTCAGGAATTGCGTTCTGACTTCTGGCTGTCAGGTGTAGGATTTGTTCGCTCTTTGTGAACACAAAGTTGATTGCAGACGCAGGCGTTATGGATACAGGCGCAACGCGTCTACCACTCTTCAATCCAACTGCGCGGAGATCCTGGATCCTTTCGACCAGTTGTCCTAATGTTCTGCCATGCTGCAACTACTGAAGACACTCTTCGACCCCACCCTCACCTCCTGTTCACCCCCAGACAAGATAATTTGCTGCAGAATAACGCCTACTGAGAGCATGAGCCCCGCGTGTTACGTGGTGTCATTTTAACTCCGTGTACTGTCGGCGCATCGTTTAGCTGAAGACTCGCACTCTATCTTCGCCTCTCCCTGTTTATCGGCAGCATGTGCATGACTCGATCCGTGTCTGCCTCTAGATCTTGAGCAAGGACTCGGTAACAGTAGCGGTGGACGCCGTAATCTTTTACCGCATCAGCAACCCGACTGTGGCCGTGACGAACATTGTCAACTACAGGTAACGACTGGCGGCGCTGCGGCCGGCGCCGGCGGCTCGGCGGCGCGCGGGCGCGGACCGCCGCCGCGGAGCCCGGCGACCGGCACGGGCTGAGAGACGCCTACTGTGACGCCGACCGGCGCGTGCCGGTCCGGTCCGGTCCGGTCCGGTCCGGTCCGGTCCGGTCCGGTCCGGTCCGGTTCGGTCCGGTCCGGTCCAGTCTAGTCCAGTCCGATTCAGTCCAGTCCAGTCCAGTCCAGTCCAGTCCAGTCCAGTCCAGTCCGGTCCGACCTCGTGCACTCCCTTCCGGTCCTGTCCGATCCAGTCAGGTCTGGACTAGTCTGGCCCGTTTGGATACAGTCTGACGCTGTCTGATAAGGTCAGACCCGGCCCAGTCCGCCCACTCCAGTTGATTTCAGCACCCCAGCCAGTGAGGCCAGCTCAACGCCATCCAAAGGACCACGGTCCAGTGACCCGTCCATCGAGTTCAAAAGTAAACCAGTCCAGCGCTGTTCGCTCTAAACAACATCCAAACAAACTACATCAATACAGGCCTGTCCCAGTTCGGTTAAATCCAGACCAGTCCAGTTCAAGTCGGGCAGCCGCCATTGTGCTATCGCGACGTTTTGTCGGGTGGCGTCACTTTGCTGGGTGCTGAACGTTCGTGTTGCTGATAAGCCCAGAGATTGTTAGGTGCTCTCCCTCGTTCGTGTTGCTGATTGGCCAGCGCAGTGTCAGGTGCCCTCCCTCGTTGGTGTTGCTGATTGGCCCGGGTAGTGTTAGGTACTCTCCCTCGTATTGTTTGTGGTCTTACGGAGAAGTATCGTGGCTTGTTGAGACAGTTCCCAGGACTGGGGTCAGCTTGTCAACCACAATTAGGGCCATTAATAATCCCGCAGGCCTCCTGGAAAGTGCATTGTTTGAAGCATTGTTCCGGTTGCTAATGGCCTGCGCATTTAGGGATTTGGGAGCAGCTCAGCCTGGTCCAAGTCCCATCGGAAATCGTAGAACGCTTTAACAATAATCGTGAGCTTAGCTCTGGATGTAGTCATTCTATTCAAAGGTCGCACTGAGGTCAAATGTCGTAATGGACATGCTCATGGGTTCATTTCCTGGCAGTCAGTTCTGGCGCATTTGCGGCGAATCAGCCACGTCGGCTTTGCTGCTCGTGAACAACTACTTTATAATTCTAGAGTAATCTATCACCGAGCTCCCGCTCGCGGTCAGCCATCAAAATTTCAGTATTTCTGCTTGCAAACAGCTGTTAACGTCCGATAATCCATACTTGCGCTGCGTTTGCGGACCTCGTCATCAGCCTGTGTTGAATAAGCCAGCGCGGCGGCCGGGTAAGCGCACCGACAACTGCCGGCGTCGGCCGCGCCACCCTGCGCGCAGCCAGTCACCGCCCGTCCCCCGCGTGCCGCCAGCCATTCGACCCGCCTGCTGGCCGCCACCACGCTGCGCAACGTCCTCGGCACCAAGTCGCTGGCCGACCTGCTGGCCGAGCGCGAGACCATCTCACAACAGATGCAGTCCAGCCTGGACGAGGCCACCGACCCGTGGGGCGTCAAAGTGGAGCGGGTCGAGATCAAGGACGTGCGCCTGCCGCTGCAGCTGCAGCGCGCCATGGCCGCCGAGGCCGAGGCGGCCCGCGAGGCGCGCGCTAAGGTCATCGCCGCCGAGGGCGAGCACAAGGCGTCGCGCGCGCTCAAGGAGGCGGCTGACGTCATGAACGAGAGCTCCAGCGCGCTGCAGGTGCGTCGCTGTTTTGGTGGACATGCACACATAAAGGCACACAAAGGTTGGGACTTCGTATCTTTTTGAGGAGGTCGTGCTCGCACAAAGTTCCACTTCTGCACGCATTCTAGTACTGCGCAGACGGAAAGTAGGCACCCGTCAAAAGTGACGATTGTGGAATAGCCCCAGTGGTCGAATATGTCGATATGCCGTGTCATGTATCACACGCTGGTGCCGCGTGCTGACGCCCTGTTCTATATGTCATACTACGCATTCTTGAACGACGTGATGAGACACCGATGAGGTCCATCACTCGCCTCGCTTTTTGCACACGTGTGGCTCACGCGAAAACATTACCTTGTTTCGACACGCGTGTGGTGCTCGCGAAAACATCAGGTTGTGTGCTCGTGAACCACGCCACCTTCCGAGCTGCACGCGCGATCGCAGCCGGGTGCAGCACTTGGCTACTGATGGGATAGTAGCGCCTGTTGGGCTGAGCCGCTCTGCTGGGCCGCGTGGCGGGATGGGGCTACTGTGGCGACTCGCCGCATAGAGCGCTGTGGCGTGCCCAAGCAGTGGGGAGGAAGTTTGGCTTACGCATTTTTTGGGATCACTCCGAGCGAGAATGCATACCGGAAAGGATCTGATTTTGTTCCTGTTCGTAAGAATGTCTCACGATTAGGAACACCATTCAACTGGATGAAAATAGCTTCCCTGCAATAGCTGCACACGTTTTAGTCGTTTAGTGAGATGCATTTTGAATGAGATTTCAGTCACGGACCTTCCTCAGAGTCCATATGTCCAAAATGTAAAACGGATATCCAGGCTGTTGGTCTGGGACAGCATATACAGGCGACAGCCAGGGACAGGGTGTCCGTTTTATATTTGCACAGTTCAACTCTGCGGGCAAGGTCCGTGACCGAAAATTGACCCCGAGCGACTAAGACGTATCTAATGATTTTAACAGAATCCCAGCTCAGGTATATACTTGAGCATTTCTTGCATTGCATAAGCACTACACCACTTTAGCAACACCATGTGAAGCTTAATGGTTTATGGTACGCAACCCAATGCTGTGAAAATTAAAATTGGCGTTAAGTGTTTTTCGGCATCATGACCCTGACCGCCGCCTTCCCCTTACGAACGCGATGCATAGAAGCAAACCAAACAATTCACCCCGAGTCAACATCGGTTCATCTTCACACACCACATTTCAGTGTCACATCGATGCTAGTGCACCGCCCATCTGCGTTTAGACTTCAAATATAGATCTCAGTTTTTAACGCCATCGCAATTGGCTTGCGTCTATCACAGCCTTTCGTCTATGTCTGCGACATCGGAGATGTCAGTTCCACAGCGCACACCGACCCACAGGCACTGTAATATGCAAGTCATCCTCATAAAATTCGGTAAGATGTTTGATCCCCATTGTCTGGTAGCATGATGAAACCTTTGTGGCGAATGGTCAGGATAATTCTAAAAGCAGCACGTTTTTTGCACTACTTCTATAGAATACGAATGGTTATTTACTGCCATCCTATATATAAATAAATATATATATATATATATAAACATGTTTGATTAAAAAGCAGGGAGTGCTCGGGTTTGGCAAGTCGTCTGTTGATTCGCTTCATGTTTCTAATCAGCTTTTTATGTCGGGTTGAAGTTCAAAGATTAAATCACAAAAATACTCACATGTTAGATGGTGCATTTGTCGTATATATATATATATATATATATATATATGCATATATATATATATATTATAGTAAAGGGCTTTATATGTATATATATATATATATATATATATATATATATATATATATATATACACACATATATCACTTCACTCGCGTCAGGCATCGAACAGTGTTAAAACAACTACAAATTCGCGATATTTCATGTTTGTCCCGTTCAGTCGGCCCCTCATGGTTCACATGATATAGTTTGCAACGCGCTTTGAGTGCCTCGTGAAATCCCTGTGCATTCCTGATATTTACTCGCGCATTGCTAACATTGTTACCACTGGTCGTTTCCAAACGCTTGTACATCGGTCAGCTGACCGTGTCTCACCGACGGCCTCTTCTGCGGACAGCTCCAATACCTGACCGTGCCTCCCCGACGGCCTCTTCTCCGGGCAGCTCCAATACCTGACCGTGTCTCACCGACCGCCTCTCCTGCGTGCAGCTCCAATACCTGACCGTGTCTCACCGACGGCCTCTCCTTTGGGCAGCTCCAATATCTCACCGTATCTCATCGACGGCCTCTCCTTTGGACAGTTCCAATACCTGACCGTGTCTCACTGATGGCCTCTCCTGTGTGCAGCTCCAGTACCTGACCGTGTCTCACCGACTGCCTCTTCTCCGGGCAGCTCCGATACCTGCAGACGCTGAGCACCATATCGGCCGAGAAGAACTCCACTATCATCTTCCCGCTGCCCATCGACGTGCTCAGCCACTTCATAGGGAAGTAGCGGCCACCAGCCAGCGGCGAGAGGGCGATCACCGCCCCGCCGCCGACCTTACGCTTCTCCCACCGCCCGCCGGAGATCGTCCCGGGTCCGCCCGGAGATCGTCCCCGGTCCGCTCGGAGATCGTCCCCGGTCCGCCTGGAGGTCGTCCCCGGTCCGCCCGGAGATCGTCCCCGGTCCTCCCGGAGGTCGTCCCGGGTCCGTCCGGAGATCGTCCCCGGTCCTCCCGGAGGTCGTCCCGGGTCCGCCCGGAGATCGTCCCCGGTCCGCCCGGAGGTCGTCCCCGGTCCGCCCGGAAATCGTCCCCGGTCCGCCCGGAGTCGTCCCCCGCCCGCCGGTGCCGGCCGTCACGGGATGGCGCCAACTCTGACAGAGCGCGCCAGCGTCAGGTGTGCAAGCTCCGAAGGTGGCGCGACCAGCAGCGCGGCGAGATGGACACCCGGTCAGCCCCCGCCGGCTCCATCACCCTCTGCCGTTTGTGTTTGGCGTCTGTTATCTCCGACCTTCGTTCGTCTCGGTGAGATGATAGCGCTTGACACTTTGGAGCCTCGGAAGTAGATGTGGTAGCTTGGTTTGCTTGTTTGCGCTGGAAGCAATTCCTGGTGGTGTTGACCTCACCAGTGTTGTCACGTGTTGACCCTGCCGGTATGCTTGTTTCGGTGATATTCCATACGTAGTTCGGTTACAAACAGTTGACTGATAAGTGGCCAACAACAGGCACGTGGGACTCGCCGCTCCTTGCGTCAGCGTCACATTTGCGCGTTTGTCTGTCGCACAGCACTGCAAGCCCAGCAGGATGACGTAATATGAAACGGACGTGCAATAATATTATCAAGACATGTCGCGAAGGCATGATATGGATATTGACATCGCCCTGCTAACTGTTACATATTTGCACAAATCTGAAACGCTTTTAACTGGCTTCAACTGTCACCATTTTGTTTCATCCTTCTACCGGATAAACATGCGGTACCCGAGAGAATGGGCGATACCGACCATGTTCCTCGCCGCAGCATTCATAGCGAATTCTAACACCGTTTCGTGAGTCGGCGTGCCTGCCGTGCACATCTAAGACAGGCGGCCCAGTTCCGCACCACCCAAATAGCATTTCGACTTCAGCCTCAGCCCTGCGGCATCCGAAGCCAGAGGGGACCACGAAACCGGGCGCCATATACCGATGGATCCGCCATGGCATTCAGTTCATCGCCGCAAATGGTTGCCGAGATTTTGATGAAGAAAATATGCTAGGTATCGACGTAAACATCGCTGTGGAACGAACAGACGCATCAATTTCCAAAATGCGTCGCGTACTGCACCCACGCGTGCCTGGCATGCTTCCCTGGGCGGTCCCGCACCCCCGGGTCAGGATAGTGGTTTTTCGCTTTGCTCGGACGCACGAATCCTTCATTGACATTGCTTGTGCTTTTCCAGTAATCGTACGGTCGTGCTGCCGTTGATGTGCTGACGTCAGTGCCTATGCAGAAAAGGTTGCTCATCTTACCAAATGGTCGCGTCCTTGTTCACCCTCTCATCGCTGCCCTGTGTGGGCACAGGGCTGCCGAACAACCCGTCAGTGTAAATATCCACCGAAAGATCTCCTGTGTGGCCCCGGTCGCCAATGACTTGAAATGAAATCATATGTTCCCCACTGCGTAAGATTATGACACCGCACAAGCGTTCGTGTTTTCTCACATTCATGTCCACTTTCGCAATGAGAATCTGAGATGAATAGCTCGCTGTCGGCACAAGGAAATGGCCGCCTCCCTCGTCGTATGACGAATGGCTTCACCGAACAGGGTAGCTTATTGGATGCTGTCACCACCAGTTACATGTTTTATTAATAGGCCACCGTCGCCGTTCTTTATTCAGCATGGTAACAAGTGAGACAAACTGTAATGCCAACTTAGCCGAAAATTGCTGGCCGGTTTCCGCGGCATATGAATAGCCCAGTTTTATGCGTGGTAGATGTTCGCTTTTGTGTGGGGTTGACAGCTGCAGGCCATGAAAGATTCAACGGACGGATCGCTATCTGCATAGCCAGCTGGTCCCCTCCGCTTTCGCGCGGTCTGGCGGCCCACGCGCGAACTCCGCGCAGCGCAACTGGGCGGGGACAAACCTGCCATTGTCACATTTGCAGCAGGCGGAGAATGCAGGCCACAGCGAGGGCCGGAGACCACGGGTACGCTGCCAGGTGTGACCCCCGTCGGGGGACAGAGCGCCACACGCCGGCTACGCTTAGCTCCATGGGCTGCGGCCGGGCTGCGCCGGCACGGTCGGCTCCTCTCTGTGCGGTCGATACGAGCTGCGGTTGTCCTCCGCTCGTCCGGCGCGTCGCGTGGTGTTGCCTGGTGGGTCCGTGGCGTGGTGCACAATCGCATGCTTCTGCTGTCAACTTCGTTGATGGAGCTACACGACTGTCTTCACTGAACACCGTACCAGCACCGCGCTCTCCCCGCGTCGCGTCTCGGTGTTCTTGACATGCAGTTCTCGACAGGCGTCAGCAGCTAGATGTTATTGTATTCGTGCGCTCAGGTTTTGGTGGATTTGTACCTTCGTACACGTGCCTAGCTTCGTGCAAGTGTCCCTTCTGCGACCTATGCTCCATTTTGGTGTACCTTAAGGCATGTAGAAGACTAAAATAAATCCGACTTCGATTAACGCTTTTGGCGTCGCGCGGATAGGCGGTGGTAGGAATTCAATGTCACGAGCAGTGTCCAGCCCACTCAGCCGTGGTATTGCGTCGTCCAGCTCACCCAAGAGTCGACCACAAGCCGTGCAGCTCCGGCATCTCCAGCCGCACGAAAGACGCAGGGGAAAACGCGCGTTGCTAACGCTTACATTGGTGCGACGAATGGGAACATCCAGCATATTATCAGCCAAGGTAACAAGCGCACCTTACGTACAACAATAGTTTTTTTAAGTCATACCAGGGTACCGCAAAGGATAAACTATTTATTTCGGCAACGGCAATGTGCATTCCATTAAGTATCCAACCCACCTCTCACACAAGCAGTTCCCACCGTTCGCACAAAATGGTTAAAATACCACAAACCGACAAAAGCAAGTTCAAATCCCGTTTGATCTACGATTACCCTGCGCATCCGCAGCATCCTTCGAAAATGAGGCGCATTCGCCAAATCCATCTTCCTAACTGCACACAACGGGTGCGTCGGCATGGCGCAAAGTAACTAAGAGACGGCGCCAATCGAAAACCTACACCATCCATTGGCAGCACGGTGGTCAGCAACGTCAGCCTCGCCATTGTCCGCCTTCCCTCGTTCGACAAGCGCCATCCAACAACCAACAGCATCCAACAAGCAGAATCCGTCGCGAGGCACGCACGCTTCAAAACGACGCAGATCAACAGCCGGCAGTCTAAAAAAAACTCGCGCTCACGCCGGCGGCGAGACTCCCGCGGAGGCGCGGTGTCCCCCCCCCCCCCCCGAGCCGGGTGGGGACAATCGCTACTGGTCATTCAAACGGCCGCAGTCCTTACGCGCGGCCATCAGCGTGCAGCTGCTGGTGGAATGATCGACACACGCCGCCGCCCGGCCGGCACGCGACGAGAGGGAGGGCGGCAGTAGACGGGCACCGCGCCTCACTCGTACTCGGCGATCAGCACCATCATGTAGATACCGACCAGGAGGGCAAGCAGCTCCTTCACCGTCTGCCAGAGGTTGGTCTTCTCCAGCAGCTCCGGTATCACGGACACGGTGGCGATGTAGATGAAGCCGCCGGCGGTGAACGGCAAGATACGGGACGTGGCGGCGGCGTCTGCAACAGCGCTGGCAACCTCAGCGCCACGGACGCGCCGGCGGGGTGTGGCGGAGTAGTCGGCAGCACACGCACGCAGGCACACGCACGCGCCTACGCACGCGCACACACATGCACGCGCACACACAAGCACGCACGCACGCACGCACGCACGCACGCACGCACGCACGCACGCACGCACGCACGCACGCACGCACGCACGCACGCACGCACGCACGCACGCACGCACACACACACACACACACACACACACACACACACACACACACACACACACACACACACACACTGTTGGGAGAGGCGTCGAGTTCTAACACACCAGCGGTTCTGGTGGTGCTGGGAGTCCCGATACACCAGCGGGGTGTGGCGGAGGTGTCGGGGGTCCTGATACACCAGCGGGGTGTGGCGGAGGTGTCGGGGATCCTGACACACAGCTGGGAGTGCCGGAGGTATCAGCAGTTCTAACACACCAGCGGGTTCTGGTGGTGCTGGGAGTCCTGATACACCAGCGGGTTCTGGTGGTGCTGGGAGTCCCGATACACCAGCGGGGTGTGGCGGAGGTGTCGGGGATCCTGACACACAGCTGGGAGTGCCGGAGGTATCGGCAGTTCTGACACACCAGCGGGTTCTGGTGGTGCTGGGAGTCCTGATACACCAGCGGGGTGTGGTGGTGTCGGGAGTCCCGATGCACCAGCGGGGTGTGGCGGAGGTGTCGGGGATCCTGACATACAGCTGGGAGTGCCGGAGGTATTGGCAGTTCTGACACACCAGCGGGTTGTGGTGGTGTCGGGAGTCTTGATACACCAGCAGGGTGTGGCGGAGGTGTCGGGGATCCTGACACACAGCTGGGAGTGCCGGAGGTGTCGGCAGTTCTGACATACCAGCGGGTTGTAGTGGTGCTGGGAGTCCTGATACACCAGCGGGGTGTGGTGAAGGTGTCAAGAGTCCTGACACACCGGTGGGATGTTACCAAGTGTCGGAGTGTGACGGCGGTATCGGGAGTCCTAACACCCAGGCGGGATGCGGAAGAAGTGTGAGCGCCAGCGACACGATGACGGGATGCAGCCGGGTTGACAACAGCGCAGATACACTGCTGCGAATGGCGGGACGTGCCAGCAGCAGGGACACACTGCTGGGGGGCGTGGGATGGTGTCGGTATCGCTGACACACAGGCGGGCGTACCCACGGGAGTCTGGAGTCTGGTTCCAATTGGATGTAGAGGTGTCAGCACACATTTGGACGTATCAGCACATGAACACACCAAGTGATATAGCAGAAGTATTCAATGGGAGATACTGGCAGGCATCTAACGAACATCCCAGCACGATCGGTACAGGATGTAGGATAAAGGACTAACAGGAGATCAATAGTGCGTGATGCGATGGGGGTGATGGCTGAACAAGACAGGCAACATGGACAAACATTTCTGGGGTAACAGCACTGGCAAGGGCAGCATTGGCACCAGACACGGCTGAACCAACACAGGCAACATGGACAAACAACTCTAGGGTAATAGCACTGGCAAGGGCAGCATTGGCACCAGACTGTCAGCTATACGAATGCCCCGTCACAGTTGGCATACCCTCCTGGCATACACTGTGCAGCGTCGGTGATAACTCATCCCCTCCATCAGGCCAAAATATATCAGTCAGCACTGACCCAGCCCCTCCCCCTCGGCAGTCGGGTTGGCAGCAGACTGACCTACCCCTCGGCAGTCGGACCGGCAGTAGACTGACCTACCTCCTCGGCTGTCGAACCAGCAGCAGACTGACCTACCCCCTCGGCTGCCTGACCAGCAGCAGACTAACCTACCCCTCGGCAGTCGAACCGGCAGCAGACTGACCTACCCCTCGGCAGTCGGACCGGCAGCAGACTTGCCTTCTCCTCGGCCGTCGGACTGGCAACAGACTGACCTACCCCCCTCGGCAGTCGAACTGGCAGCAGACTGACCTACCCCCTCGGCCGTTGGACTGGCAGCAGACTGACCTACCCCTCGGCCGTCGGACCAGTAGCAGACTGACCTACCCCTCGGCCGTCGGCCCAGTAGCAGACTGACCTGCACCCTCGGCCGTCGGACCAGTAGCAGACTGACCTACCCCTCGGCCGTCGGCCCAGTAGCAGACTGACCTGCACCCTCGGCCGTCGGCCCAGTAGCAGACTGACCTGCACCCTCGGCCGTCGGCCCAGTAGCAGACTGGCCTACCCCTCGGCCGTCGGCCCAGTAGCAGACTGACGTACCCCTCAGCCGTCGGCCCAGTAGCAGACTGACCTACACCCTCGGCTGTCGGCCCAGTAGCAGACTGACCTACACCCCCGGCCGTCGGCCCAGTAGCAGACTGACCTACACCCTCGGCAGTCGGACCGGCAGCAGACTGACTTACCCCTCAGCCGTCGGCCCAGTAGCAGGGTGACCTACCCCTCGGCCGTCGGCCCAGTAGCAGACTGACCTGCACCCTCGGCCGTCGGCCCAGTAGCAGACTGACCTACACCCTCGGCAGTCGGACCGGCAGCAGACTGACTTACCCCTCGGCCGTCGGCCCAGTAGCAGAGTGACCTACCCCTCGGCCGTCGGCCCAGTAGCAGACTGACCTACCGCTCGGCCGTCGGACCAGTAGCAGACTGACCTACCCCTCGGCCGTCGGCCCAATAGCAGACTGACCTGCACCCTCGGCCAGCAGCGAGATCACGGTCCCCGTGAGCGCGCCGACGGCTGTCGTCAGCTGCAGCATAATGGCGCGCCACCGTGGCACGCCCGACTGCACCAGGATGGCGAAGTCGCCGATCTCGTGCGGCACCTCGTGCAGGACGATGGTTATTGTGGTGATGACGCCTGTCGGAGCGGTGGGCAGGCGTCAGTTACGGGCCCTGCCGTTAGATGTCGTATCAGGGGCATCCAACCGTCGTCATCCGAAGTATTAGCTTAGCACTCAGTTACATTTACCGCACACTTACACTTACTTCCAGCTGACGACATGTCGTGGGATTCTACTCTTGCAGCTAACAGTAGCTGACCGTTACGGTTTGCCCTTTGTCTTTCATCGTTTTGTCAATTTGCCGCACTGTCTCCTCAGCGATCAGGGTCGACCGGCCAGGCAGGTGGCGCCGATGGCAAGGGGGGGAGGGGGGAGCGTCGCACCGTCTCCTGGCCGACTGAGTGTCCGGCCAGGTAGGGGGTACCGATGGCAGAGGAAGGGAGGGGGGGGGGGCGTCGCACAATCTCCTCACCGATCGAGTGTCCGGCCAGGTAGGAAGCACCGATGGCCAGACCGTCTGTCAGGTTGTGCGTGAAGTCGGCGGCCAGGTTCAAGTAGCCCGCAACCTTAATATCTGAGAAAAGAGTGGGGCGTGAACAGTGGCGGCTCTGTTCCTGAAGAAACAAGTGCAATGGTGTTGAATTGCAATGGTTGTTGCAGACAGCAGCCATTTGTCACGTCAGACAACATACCTTTTTGGATAATTTTACACCATGGATTGGACAAAGGCTTAATCAGACAACCAGGGAGGCTGATTAATGCATTGTATCACAGGTAGGAGCCATGCCTCCTCAAAACAGTACATGCCAAATTATCAGAGCCTAACTCCAAACACTGCCTAAAACAAGGACGAGCCAACATTTCTTCCTAAAGGCTAGAACAAAATTCAGAGTAGCTTACAGGAGACTTTCCACTGACCTTGATGAGGAGTTGCTTTGTCCAAAGCAGCATTCTGTTGCTTTGTAGATTTCTTGTCTTTTGTCTTTTCTGATGTTTCAGCCTTGTCTTTACCAGGCCTTTTCGTCTCCTTCGAATCATCTTTTACGCGCTCTGCACTCTCTTTATCACTCGAAGCGTCTTGCGCCTTGCTCCTTCCCTTGCTCTTGGGACTGTCACCATCCTTATCTTTCGATCCTCCGGCGACGGCTTTGGCTTTGACCGTCGTCTCGTCCACCCCTGATGGTTTAACATGCAGCTGCCGGTCTGCCGGGCCGTGGCTGTGACCGTGGCCGCCCTTAACGATGCGCACGAACTTCTCTACCACGAAGAAGGCCACAATGCCAGCCAGAACCCAGAGGCCGACGCCCATGTCGTGCGCATGACCGCCGGCGCCGTGCGAGTGGCCGTGCTCCCCGGCTCCGTGCGAGTGGCCGTGGCCCCCGCCGGCACCGCCCGGTGCCGACCCGGACACGGCCAGCAGCGCGTGCGGGATCAGGTGAAGGAAAGCGTCGCCCAGCAGGCCACCGGCAGCGAAGCTGAGGAGCACCTTGAGCAGCGGCTGCGACGCCTCGCTGTTGTCCAGCGGGATCAAGAAGAGGATGAAGAATGGCGCGGCACTGACCAGCAGGGTGGAGCCAAGCGCGGTCAGCCAGAGCGAGGCCGTCTGCTCGCTGGTGCGCCCGCCGCTGACGCGTGCCTGGTGTGCCTGGAACTCCTCGTGCACCTGGCGTGCCTCCTCTGCCAGCTCGTCTGGCGCTACATTCGCCTGACGCGAGTACTTGAACGATGGTGGCTCGTCGTCAAAGTGGTCGTGGCTGTGGCCGTGGTGGTCATGGCTGTGGCCATGGTGGTCATGGCTGTGGCCGTGGTGGTCGTGACTGTGGCCATGGGACTGAACCAGCATTGGGAGACTGAACAGAAGTATCAGCAGTGTTAGACCAATTGCAATGTTACATAAAAGAATACTTTTCTCCATGACTGTTGCTTTGCTCATTCACTGCAAATAATACAGAATGTGTG
>NW_023596520.1:52500-69868 GCF_011947565.3 Pollicipes pollicipes
AGAGTCAGTCACTTGGAGCAATATCCACTGCCCAAAGTGGAGGAGCTTCTCAACCAACGTGCTGGAGGCCAAAGTTCACAATAATCCACCTGGAACAGGGTGTACTAGCAGATTCTGTTGTTAGAGTCAAGCCAACACTACACAGAGGTCAACACGCAGAAAGGTCTTTTTAAAGCGACCAGGCTGGTGTATGGAGTTAGCAGTGGTCCTGCTATCTTTCAGCGCCACATCGGAACCCTGCTAGCTGTCATCCCAAACCACGGTGTTTCTTGATGACATTTGTGTCACAGGTCCGGACGCCTCTGCACATCTCGCTAACCTGGAGGAAGCATGAGACGACTGGATCAGGAGGACCTGAGGATCAACCCAAGAAAGTGCCGGTGGTTCCTGCCAGAGGTCTCCTACCTCGGGCTGCGGATCGACAAGGAAGGTCTGCACGCAACAGAACAGGAGGTGGCAGCTGTGCGGGACGCCCCAGGTCCTGAAAACGTCGGACAACTGATGACGTATTTCGGCATGCTGAACGACTACAGCCGCTTCTGCCCGAAGCTCAGTGCAGTTGCCTCACCGTTGTATGCACTCCTGAGGAAGGACGTGAAGTGGCGACGGGGCGCAGAGCAGTGGGACGCCTTCAGGGCAACGAAGGTTTTTCTCTCAGAAGCCCCCTGTCTCGGACACTTCAACAGTTATGCACCAGCCATCGTGTCAGCAGATGCCAGCTCCTATAGCCTAGGAACTGTGTTGTTTCAGGTGACACCAGAAGAACGCCCAATCGCCTTCGCCTCCCGCACTCTGAACCAAAGTGAAAAGAACTGCAGTCAGATCGACCGTGAAAGTCTGACTCCGGTCTTCGCCGTCAAGCGGCTCCACAGCTTCGTGTATGGAAGACCCTTCACGCTCAGAACCGACCACAAGCCGCTCCTGGGGCTCCTCGGGGAAAACCAAGAACCTGCCAGAAGCCGTCCCACCACGCATGGTGAGATGAAAGGTCACGTTTGACGCCTACCAGTACCAGCTGGTACACGTCCCCGGCAATGGAGAACAGCATGCAGCAGCCGACGCCCCCAGCCGCCTGCCAACCTCTGAAACGGTGGCAGAGTCTGCAGTAGCTACGCTCGTGGAAGTCATTCAGGTGCTTAAAGCTGTTGATGGACTGGTAACTATGGACGCTGTTCGAGAATGAACCAGGAGAGATGCCGTTCCCTCTGAAGTTCTGCACTACACCCGGTACGGATGGCCCAAGCCGTCAGAGGTGTCGCCAGCTCTCTTCCGTGCCAGTGCCGAAATGCCGGACTGAGTATCCAGGGCGGTTGCTTGCTCTGGGGATGCTGAGTGGTGATGCCACCACGGTGCCGCCAAAGAGCACTCAAGCTCCTTCATGAAGGGCATTCCGGCATTTGATCTATGAAATGTCGTGCCCGCAGTCAGATCTGGTGGCCTGGGATGGACTCAAACATGGCCGAGCTCACCAAAGTATGTGATGCATGCCAGCTACACCAGAAAGCAGCGCCTAAAGTGCCCTCTCAACCATGGAGGAACCCAGACGCTCCGTGGGACAGAGTACATGTTGACTACGCTGGCCCTGTAGAAGGCAAAATGCTCCTGATCGTGATGGGTTGTGTACAGCAAATGGCCAGACGTCCTGGATAACCCACGACGTTAGCACAAGAACGACCGTGGACCACCACGGATTACCTTCGCCACGCATGGGATCCCCACAGTAATCGTGAGTGACGACGGTGGCTGCTTCACCAGAAAAGAGCTAAGCGACTTCACAAGCACCAACGGCATCCGCCATGTCTTCACCCTCCCCTTCACCCTGCGTCTAATGGTCAAGCGAAAAACATGGTGAAGCTCGTGAAAACCGGAATCAAGAAGCAACGCCTCGCCCCTCTGCTCGCGAAGCTCCAGAGGATGTTGTTCCATCACAGAAATACGCCACATACAGCAATAGGAAAAGCCCCAGCAGAGATGCTGTTCAAACGCGCTCCAAGAACGCACCTGACGCAGCTCCACCCGTCGGAGGAGAGGCAGCACCGCAGCAGCACAGCGGGTGGTTCTGTCAACAGATCGTTCCGTACGGGAGACCCAGTCTTCATCACAGAAGTGACTGGTTCGGCCTATAAGTGGCCCCCAGGAACCGTGCTAGATGTCTGCGGACCATCTTGCCAGGTTCTGTTGCAAGATGGCCGTCAGTTCCGTCGTCACTTTGATCACATCCGTCCCCGTTATACGTCTGGGGGGGGGGATGGACTGCCCGAAACAGAGAAGCACTTCGCACCTGGTAGCCTAACCTCACAGCCGTTCGTGGCTGCGCCCAGGAACGTGACAGCACCACAGCCGACTGACAGCAAGCCAGCGACGTTCGTTCCGTCCGCGGAAGCTGTCAACCAGCCAGCGACGTGCGCTTCATTCGCGAAAGCTGAAACCAGCCTCTCACAGCCCACTGGCGCACGAACGACGGAAACAGCCGATCTAGTTTCGCCGCCTGCTCGTCCGGTGCGCAACCAGCGCCGGCCAGTTCACCTGGACTGATAGCATGTACCGTTAAGCTAGTTTTTGCCAAGAAGGGAGGAGTTGTGGTACTGTAGCGCAGCGAATTACGGCAGTGTTTCAAAATGTTCCGCTGCGCCGTTTGGAAATGTAACCAACTCACGAATGGATTGCGACGCGCCAAGCCGCGTGTATTGCGTTGCGAGTGGATTGCGACGCGCCAAGCCGCGTGTATTGCGTTGTGCCTGAAAGCCTGTCGAGCCAATAAACTTCCATCGTTCTGCACTGAGCGTGTATGCAACAATGAAACGACTGAGCGTGCCCAAGCAGGCCATTAGATGGGCCCCCGATAAGAGTGTAGGGCCCTAAGCAAGTGACAAATAATTGGAAACGCCCTAGACCAATGTAGAGGACCCATGGGCATATCACAAGTGTGTCGGTAGGTGAACCGATACCCACGTAAAGGGCCCCTGAGAAACCGAGAATACCCCGGCAGGTTAAAGTATGTGATGCTGGCTGCCGCTCACAGAGCTTTTCTGGCGAATGGAAATGAGCCGTGGAAGCGCCCGTGATTGACAAGAGTTCCCCGGCGCGCTAACAGAAAGGGCCCCAACCACAGCGCAGGGCCCTCTGAGCACGTGCAAAGAAATGAAGGACAAAGTGGAATGCTCCTAAACGATCGAAATGGACCTACAAGGGACGTATAGGTTCCCCGGAGACAGCATGGGGCCGTAGACAGTTTAATGGGGCTTAAAATTTCCAGTTCACGACTTTTCCAATTACTGAGTAATTTTTGGGACATCTCATAGGCCCTTCACTTTCGCTTACATTTTCTTGGTGGCCTGAAGGTCCAGAGATACCCAGTTTGGTTGCGTTTTGTGTTAAAAAAAAACTGCACCTGTTCGACCGGCTATCGGCCCCCCGGAGCCAATGGAACCCTTCGGGCCCAAGGGGGGGGGGGCGTAGCCCCCTTCTCTGGATCGGCCCCTGCTTGTTACCGTACGTTTTGGGGGATACTTTTGCGGGTTCGAATCTCGACGTCGGCCGATGTTAAGTAGGTGGCTTCATGGTCTATTGGTGTGGCGTGATGATGGCGTGCTTCAATTCTAAGCGGAGTGAATTCTAATTTGGGCTTTTCATACCGGACAGCAGCGCAGTTTCTAATGCCAGAGGGAGGATTAAACATAAAGAGGACTCAGTCCCTCCAGGGGGAGGAAGTCCACAACATGCAGAGGTATTGAGGATACCGTAAAGGTTGGCCGTAAATCTAAGTGAGGCCAGCAACTTGTGTAAACATTAATTGGAAATGTGTAATGTGTAAACATTATGTGTAATGTAATGTGTGAAATGTGTAAACATTAGTGATAAGTTAGGTGCACACGACCCTTCCGGGCGATTGCTTAAGATCATTCCGTCCCAGCCCGGGGCGTCTATCAACTGCCATTCTGGCCACATGGAGCCGGGTTCGCCTGATGGGTTCATCCGGAGGCCCTCACAGATGTACATCCTACATTGGTACCCTCCCTGGCGCGGAAGGCCTTTTGGCGGCTTCTGGCCGGGGCATTTGACCCGGAATAGGCGCAAGAGCCCTCATTGGGGCAACAAGATATCTGATAACCGCAGGTGATTCAATAACTGGCACAGAGACTCATGTTTGGCCAACGGATCCTTGGCTAAAACGGGGTGAAGGGCCCCGCAAGGGCCCCAGGTCACCTATGGCCGACTCGGGACTCCTTCTGTCACAGGCCCCCTGTTGGACACTGGAGACCTGACCGCCAAAAGACTACTCATTGTTCTAAGGACGCCGACTAACGCAAATCGCCGGTCTCGGTCTCGTTCCTGCTAGAGAAATGGGGCCCCAGGGCTCAGAACAACACGGAGTCAATTATTCGGTGTAGTGGTCTCCGGCCGAAAGAGGTACCACACTATCCCAGGGTCTACAATCGGCGAAAGAGGCATATTGGCTGACATTTGAGATCACAGTCATTCGGGCCAGGATGACCTGCAGCCTTTCGACCCTTACGGGCATTCAGCCTTAACACCGGCCCGTTCATCGTCAGTCTTGAAGGGCACATCGATCCATCTTCAGGCACCCTCATACATTCCCTGACAACTCGGGGCCCTTGTCAACACCGGACCTCCGGTTAGGCGCTGTGTGCCCCTGGCCGACACAGGGGCCCCTCACTGGCTCAGCGTGCACTGACCAATGTAAATCGCGGGTCCTGACCCTGCCCCTGCTTGGGAAATGGGCTCCCAGGCCCAGGCCGGGGCCCAATCGGTGCAACGAGCCCTCTGGCTGGGCCTGGGAGCCCATTTCCCAAACAGGGACAAGGCCTGGACCCGCGATTTACATTGGCCAGTGCACCCTGAGCCAATGAGGGGCCCCTGTGTCGGCCAGGGGCACACAGCGCCTAACCGGAGGTCCGGTGTTGACAAGGGCCCCCGAGTTGGTCAGGGAGTGTACAAGGGTGTCTGAAGATGGACCGATGTGCCCTTCAAAACTGACGGTAAATGGGCCGATGGGAAGGCTGAATGGCCGTAAGGGTCGAAAGGCTGCAGGCCATCCTGGCCCGTATGGCTGTGATTTCAAATGTCAGCCAATATGCCTCTTTCGCCGATTATGGACACTGGGATAGTGCGGGCACCTCCTTCGGCCAGAGACCACTACACCGAATAACTGACTCCGTGTTGTTCTGAGCCCTGGGGCCCCATTTCTCTAGCAGGAACGAGACCGAGACCCGCGATTAGCGTTGGTCGGAGTCCCTACAACAATGAGTGGTCTTTTGGCGGTCAGGTCTCCAGTGTCCAACAGGGGTTCTGTGACGGAAGGAGTTCCGAGTCGGCCATAGGTGACCCGGGGCCCTTGCGGGGCCCTTCACCCCGTTTTGGCCGAGGATCCGTTGGCCAAACATGGGTCTCTGTGCCAGTTATTGAATCACCTGCGGTTATCAGATATCTTGTTGCCCCAATGAGGGCTCTTGCGCCTATTCCGGGTCAAATGCCCCGGCCAGAAGCCGCCAAAGGGCCTTCCGCGCCAGGGAGGGTACCAATGTAGGATGTACATCTGTGAGGGCCTCCGGATGGACCCCATCAGGCGAACCCGGCTCCGTGTCGCCAGAATGGCAGTTGGTAGTCATCCCGGGCTGGGACAGAATGATCTTCAAGCAATCGCCCGGAAGGGTCGTGTGCACCTAACTTTTCACTATTGTTAACACATTTCACACCTTACATTACACATAATGCTTACACCTTACACACATTACATTACACATAATGCTTACAAATTACACATTTCCAATTAATGTTTACACAAGCTGCTGGCCTCATTTAGATTTCGGTCAACCTTACGGGATCCTCAATACCTCTGCATGTTGCGGACTTCCTCCCCCTGGAAGGACGGAGTACTCTTTATGTTTAGTCCTCCCTCTGGCATTAGAAACTACGCTGCTGTCCGGTATGAAAAGCCCAAATTAGAATTCACTCCGCTTATAATTGAAGCAAGCTGGCATCATCACGCCACACCGATAAACCATGAAGCCACCTACTCAAAATCGGCCAACGTCGAGATTCGAACCCGCATGAACCGCGTGCGGGACCAGCACCATTCATCCATTTAAGACGCGGGCCCGGCGCCCGAAAATTTATAATCAGAATAGGGCTTGTTCAGAGTTAGTAGATTTCGTGATTGTTTGATGACTACCACGCATAGAGCTGACTTTTCGCACCGGATTCTGCATATTTGTGCTTGCTTCCCTCTAAGACTGGCAATCCGCGTATGCTTTACACGCACAACCATTTGAAATATTTTTGGAGGGTGTATAAGCCCGGTGCGTAGCCACCCTCTGTTTTGGAGGGTGTTTAAGCCCGGTGCGTAATCGCCCTCCGTTTTGGAGGGTGTACGCGCGCAGCAAAACAGAAAAAACCATGTTGTTCATCCTGAAGTTTGCCAAATCTCAGCCAGAAACCAGAGGATATATATATATATATATATATATATATATATATATATATATATAACACATACATCTGCATATAAACGAGCCAGAGCTTGATATTTGATTTTGCCATCCGCATGAGTCATGCATCAAGTGATCCAATGTAAATATGGTCTGAACTTAGACAAATGAAAAATGGAACAGCTGAGTCACGAGCCTAGTCAGATTCCACAATCTGTGAGCCAGTCCGGAGCTGGTTCAAGACATTTGAGTCAAACCCAGGCCTGATGCTAACCACAGCTCGAGACTAGTGTCCCATTCCTTGCACTACCCGGATGACAATGTATTTTCCAATACCCTGTAGTCCAGGATATATCGTTATCATACTCAGCCGGTAGATAACATTCTTCTGTAAATTATGCGCGAGAGTCTTTCCAGGCACGCTTCCCAATCACTTCCACCATCCCCCCCCCCCCCCCCCCCCCCCCCCCCCCACCGACCACCGACCGACCGACCTCGCCGAGCACTAGGAGCAACTCGCATTCAAATGAAATTTCTACTCCAATCAAAAGAACAGAAATTCACGACGTCCACCTCTACACAGCCTCATTTCCTCTGGCCGGCCTTGGGTTACCGGGCTGCTCGGTTTAGTATCTATCCGTACCTAAATACCGCCATTTTTAGCACGTACCGGTACTAAAACACCGTTTCCCTCTTAGCAACGATACGTACTAAATATTCTCGCGGATGTGTTGACCTCTACACAGGCTCATCTCCTCTGGTAAGCCTTGTGTTACAGGGCTGCTCTGTTTAGTATCTATATGTACTTAAAACCGACACTTTTAATGCGACTCGATACTAAACACGGTTTCCCTCTTAAAACGATTCCGTACTAAATATTCCCGAGGAAGTGCTGTTCTGTAGCGAGGAAATGCATTCATATGGTAGCAAGCAGTTGGGGCGGTTTCAGCGCATCACTTACGAAATAATGGTACGCTGCTTACAATGTTGAGAGGATGAGCGGTTGTGCGGTAACGCTGTATTGTTGACGGATTGGAACGCGCTGAAGCTGGTGGTAACACCGTTTTGAAATATTTTGTTGGTGTGAGGCAGCAGAGAGATTCATCCTGGCTTAGGTAGGTGTCCACATTCCTCGACCTGACTGTTATTATGGCAGATGATAGGTGTAGAACAGGTCAGGGTATACATTGCTACCTCATGTTAAGAAAGAACATTGTACATCAATCGTCGTTTTTAAGGCAGAACATATCGTAATTGATCGTGAAACAGGTCATCTAAGCTCTTACCTTGGAACTTAAATAACTGTGATAGCGAACATCCGAGCGCAAACATGCAGCAACCACGACCCCGGCGCCATTTCTACGTGTAATTGCAACATTACTGCCTGATCACAACATTACTGTGCATCAAGAACCTTTAAAAGATATGAGGCCAAGATAACAAGAATTCAGTAAAATGTGTTTTTTGCGTATCCAAGCAGTCTTCCATATTGTTTGTAGATTGGTCAACATGGTGGGGAAATATGACATGTTTGCGGGGGAATGAAAAGCAAAATGAGAATATGGTTGGCTTAACAAAACTTCTTAATATGATACATATGTATGGCATGAAACATGGATGCCAATGAAACACTGGGTTGAAGGGGATAGGGGGTCAGGGTGTTATTTCCTACCTAATGTTAGAAAAAATCATTGTACACCATTTGTTGTGTTTAAGGCAGGACATGTCATAAATAATCACAAAACAAGTAGATTCATGCTCTTACCTTCAAATCTTTGTAATTATGATGGTGAGCTCCCCAGGGCAGCACACACACAGCAGCCGCGACACCGGAACCATTACTGCGTGCGGTCACAACATTACTGCGCATCAAGCAGCATCAAGAACCATAAAATGTATGGGGCCAAGGTAACAAGAATCCATGAAATTTGATCCTCGACGCAATGGGACGATGGGTTGCAGGGGGATTGGGTGGGGAATGTAAAGCAAAATGAGAACATGGTGGCTAGTTTGCATGTACAAGATTGACATTTTTATAAGTCTATGGATTTACAAATTTTCAAGTGACAGGGTTAATTATGAGATAAGCAGTCCTGGCAAATTTGAAACACTGCATTTGTGTGCTGTTCACTGCTGGTTTGGTGTTTTTCAACATTGACAGTCATGTCCACTTGAATAACCTAGGACATTGCCCTCATTGGCAGGGTGACTCAAACAGTGAATAGCTGTTATGTTCAGATGGTCAGAGTGACAAATCCTACCCACGGCTCCAAGTTTGATGAGATAAATTGCCCCTGTCAATTATGTTGGTCTGCCTGTTTATTACAGCAGCCAGCAGAGCAGCATGGATGGTGATAGCACAGATTGGGCGGCATCCCACCCTCTGCTGCCAGATGCCAGAGACACTGTTCCACCTCCACCATCTCCACCAGAGCTGGCCACTGCACCAGGCCCAGATCATACACAGCTGGTGGTGAACAGTCTCAGTCCGCGTGACAAACCCTGGCCTTGCGGTCTGACAGCGGACTTTATTGAGCAGTGTGCACAGACGCTGGACCGCCCTGGAGGATGTTAGCTGTCTGGCGATAGCTGATGACCAGCTGCCTTTGGTGTATCCTGGCTGTGTACCTCTGAAGAACCTGGCAGGCTATATGTCAATTCAGAGGGAGACTGGCCAAGTGTCTCTGGAGAGTCTGGCCAGCTATGTGTCATTGGAGAGTCAGGGTACCCAGGTGTCCACAGGGAATATGGCCAACCATGTGTTCATGGACAGCCACAGTGGTAACTTATCCCAGGACAGCTGTATTGGACAAGTATGCCTGGAGAGCCTGGCTGGTCATGTGCCTGTGGACAGTCAGAGTGGTCAAGTGGCTCTGGATGGTCAGAATGGTAAGATATCCCAGAGGAGTCAGGTTGATGAAATGTCCCAGGAGAGCCAGGATGGCTCTGATTTGGCCATGGAGAGCCTGGCCAGCTATGTGCCTCTAGAGAGTCAGAATGGTCAAGTGCCTCCAGACAATCACAACAGCTACATGTTTGAAGAGAGCAATGTTGGCAGTGTGGCTGTGGGGTGCTCAGCCAGCTATGCCTACCTGGAGGGTCAGAATGGCCACATGTCCTTTGGGGGTCAGAATGGCCATGTGTCTTATGAGAATCAGGATGGTCAAGTGTCGCTTGAAAGTGAGGTTGGCGAGGTGTTTCTGGAGAGTCAGGACGGTCACGTGCTTCTGCAGAGCCTGGCAGGTCAGGTGCCTCTTGAGATCCTGGACGGCCCAATGGCTCTGCGTAGCTTAGAGATGGAGGGCGGCACGTTCCTGCCATCGGCGGTGGACGAGGCACAGCCGGAGTCAGCCCGCCTGGCCACGTCTGACGGCGTCGCCGTCGCTGCCGTCGCGGAATCGTCGGCCCGCTGGCCACCGGGCCCGGACGGCAGCCCGGGCTCCGTCGGCGGCGCCTGGCCGCAGCTCCCGCTCGAGCCCGGTCCGTCACCGCCGTCTGAGGGGCAGCTCGCCGCGGACCTCCGCTGGCCGAGCGGTGACGTGCCTCTCGAAGGCCAGTTGACCGCTGATCGCGTCCCCGCCCGGCGTCCGCCACGCGGCGCGCGGCACGCCTGGCAGCACGCGCAGGACGCCGTGCTTGACTCCTGGCCAGACCTCCAGGGCGCCGGGCTGGACTCCTGGCGTCACATGGCGGACGCGGAACTGCATCCGTTCCGAGGCGTGCAGGACGCGGAGCTGGCCTCGTGGCGCGACGTGGTGGACGCCGAAATGCAGCCGTGTCGAGACGCACAGGACCCCGACCTGGACTGCTGGCGGGGCGTGGTGGACTCGGCGCCGCCGCCGCCCACGGCCGCCACGCGGCTGGCCGAGGTCGAGTGCGAGCTGACGGTGAGCGAGGACGCGGCAGAGGAGACGACGGCGGCGCCGACGCCGGCCGGGCCGGCCATCGCCGACCTAGCGCCCTACCTCGAGCACAACTACGACTACCCGCTGGAGCCGCTGGTGGCCGGCGAGGTGCGTCCCAGCGCCGACCACGTATACGCGTCGCGGCCAGCCTCGCCTGGCGGCGGCTGCTCGGTCACCGATCACCGGTACGCCTACAGTCCGCCGGCGGCGCTCACCGAGGAGGACCTCATCCGCAGCATCTCCGACCAGCTGGGCCTGCACAGGACCACGGCTACTCGCAGCGGCAGAGCGCGGCGCCGGTTCTGCCGCTGCTGCCGCCGCCGCCACCGCCTCCGCCCGACTGCGGCCGCGTCGAGCTGGCAGAGCCGTGTCTGGTGACGGAGACGTGCCTGGACTGGGAGCCGGCGCTGGACGGGCCGGCCGGGCACTGGGTCGACCCGAACATGGTCATGGGCCCTCAGCGGGCGGGACGAGCCGGAGCCGCACCGCAGGGGACGGCCGGACCGAGTCGGCGGCGCCCCGACGGGCCGCGCGCAGCAGGAACGCGTGCTGCCCGCCGTGGACGCCGAGCTCGGCCGGCTGCTCTGGGCGGTCCGCGCCGCCTCCGCCGCCGCCGCTGCTGCCGTTCGTGGCGGAGGACGCGCCGCCAGCGACCTCTCGTGCCGTGCCAGTCGCCGAGCCGCAGCCGTCACACGGCGAGCGAAACCCCGTCGGAGACTAACATCGTGATCCGGCAGGCGGGCGGCCACCGGAACCTCGCCGGCCCCGGCCGCGCCCGACACCGAACAAGTGGTCCCGCGACTGGCTGCAGCGGCTGGCCGCCGCGCGGCAGTCGGTGACACGTGACCAGTTGCGCCCGCGGCTTGGCGCACCGGGTCAGCGCCGCCCAGCTGCGTGCCCTGACCGCTGGAGGCAGCTTCCCTGGCCCGCTGGGTCGGCCGGTGCGTGGCCGAGAGCCGCCGGCCGCCGACCGACCAGAAGCGCGTCAGCTACCCGCCCTACTTTAAGCTGCTGGTGCTGCGTTTTGCACAGTTCATGCCGCTGGATGCGGTCGCCACCGCGTTTTGTATTTCTTTTCCACTGCTGTATAAATGGAAGGTGAAAAGGAACGAGCTGCTGAAATGGCGAAAAGGCAGTGTCAGTGTGCGTGCCCAAGGGAGGCGGCAAGAAGAAGCAGGAGTCGGACGTGGATCGCGAGTTCTCTAGGGAGCTGGAGCGGCGTATTCAAGATGCCGCCATCCGGCCCTGCTATGAGGAGGTGCGCCAGATGGCCAGGGAGCTGTACACGGAGCATGGCTTGAAGCTGCCGCGCTCCAGGCGCTGGATGAAAGCTAGCTATAACATCAAGAGCCGCCGCTGCGACGAGAACGCCATCCGTTGGCTGCTCGCCGAGTTTGAGTGTGGCCGCGCCACTACCAGGGCGGCGTTGGATGAGTACGCTGTCGGGCCGGGTGGTCGTTTCTGGTCTCAGAGGCTGTTGTCTCGTTACCCGGAGCTGCGGAAACCGCACTGCACGTGGCAGATGCAGCCGCCGGATCCAATGCTGCGGAGGTGGAAGAGTGGGCGGCCACGCTTGACCTGCAGCCGGAGCACACTGTCTGCTTTATGGTTGATGTACCTGTCATGAGAGACCCAGGTAAGTATATTTGGTCACGTTAGGAAGCACATTTTATCGTGATTTCTGTGCAGTGCATGGACTTAGGTAGTGCAATAGTGCAAAACGTAAGAATTAAGTAGTCGAATAAAATATGCAAATAGCATATCTGGAACAAGTGATTCGCGCTTGATGCACGTCTCATTGGCTTTCGCTGACTGCTGTCATTGCAGTGGCACGATGTCAGTAGCCGTCAAGTTCTGGTCTTCGGTCTCCGCAGAAATGATCCTAAAGTATGTGTCCTAATGAGCTGCCGCCAGCTGTTTAGTCAGCGTCTAGATATTGCGGCGCCGTGTGTTCCCTAGCAGTGAAGGCCACTTGACTCGGTTTCTGTCCGGATGTCCGGTTGCACCGTTGCCTGCCCCTACCTGTGAAGCGCGGCTATGACGGCGCACTGTGCAGCCAATCCCCACCGACTGACGAGTCGTCGGCGCCCGCGCAGCTCCCTGCGCGGTCTGGGCGCGAGGAGGGCCGGATCGCCGAGCCACGCTGCTCATCAGCTGCGCCCTGAGCGGCGCCGTGCAGCCGGCCATGCTGATCCTACCGGTAGGTGGCCATGCAACAGCAGACCTTGGCGTCTGAATGAAGTCGCTCTTCGTCACTGTATGTGACCAATGCCACCCCAAGTGGCTGGTATCTGCCTCCGTTGGTAATGCCAGGGTTTCGGTATATTTACAGCAGTGAGCGCTGTCGCATTTGTGTTGTGTTGTTGACTTTTAGAAACGAAGTGGGAGGCAAATTTCATGTCCCAATCAGACTTTGGCCCTGACCCCAAGGTCCTAGAAACCCGAGACTCGATCTAAGTTTTCCCGATCATTTAGGTTCTAACCAAGTTGGAGGCGAAAAACAGTATTTTAGCAGCAAAACGTATACTATGGAAGATAGCCTGATGTAACATATGTAATTGGTATATGTTGCCGTACCTACTGGCTTGCATTTGGCTGAGTGGGCCAGATTCGTTGCGGTTGGGTTTGGTGTGGTGCGAGTACTTTGAAATAGCTTTGGGTCTGGAGCTGGTTTCGTTAGATTTAACAATGGTCATCAACTTGTGCGCAGGTTAGCAGTCAATTCCTTAGCTCTTTCCGATGCCGACTCGGATCAGCGTTATGTTAGCGTGCGATCAAGTCACGGTACGTCGGTTTAGGCTGGGAGCAAGCTTGCCCGATTACGATGTGCACCCTTCACGGCGATTCCTCAAGAAAACTGCTCGACTCGAACGAGCTGGCGAATTGGGACTGAGGCACGGGCTTGGCCACAGTCTCCAGCGACTTGGTTCCAGATTGTGAGCCTGATCGGTGGAAAAAGCAATGCGATTCTGACTTCGTAGCATGGACAACACTGGACCCGGTCCTCGGACTCTAGATAGAAAGGCTAGTACTCGGACTTCGGTTTTCTGGACTCAGAACCATGCCCCATATTACCTGTAGCATGCCAGGTTTATTGAATTAGGCCAGAAAACGCCCCGTACTCCCGATTTTCGACCGTGCATGTGCTGTATAAAAACGGTCAAAATGATTAGCACGAGACCATATCTACTTCTGGTTTACGGAATGTTCTTGTGCGGGCCGGGCACGGAAAGGTCCATGCAACATGTCCTTCAGCGAGTATACTACGTTTCGGGTGTTGACCAGCGGGTGCATCATGTCTTAGGGCGTTAATCAGCAGTGTACCATGCCCCATAGTGCCAGTCAGCTGGTGTACCCTTTTGGGGATGTCAGCCGGCTGGTGTCCCCTGCTCCAGGGTGTCAGCCGGCGGGTGTCTCCTGTCCCAGGGTGTCGGCCGGCGAGTGTCCCTTGTTCCAGGGTGTCAGCCGGCGGGGTGTACCCTGTTCCAGGGTGTCAGACGGCTGGTGTCTCCCGTTCCAGGGTGTCAGCCGGCGAGTGTCCTCTGTTCCAGAGTGTCAGCTGGCGGATGTCTCCTGTTCCAGGGTGTCAGCCGGCGAGTGTCCACTGTTCCAGGGTGTCAGCTGGCGGATGTCTCCTGTTCGCGAGCGTCAACTGGCGGGTGTCTCCTGTTCCAGGGTGTCAGCCGGCTGGTCTCCCCTGTTCCCGAGCGTCAGCTGGCGGATGTCTCCTGTTCCAGGGCGTCAGCAGGCGGGTGTACTCGGACAGCAGCGGCCTGCTGACGGCGCAGCAGCCGGACGGCCGGCTGGACGCGGCACGCGCCGGCCTCTGGCTGCAGCTGGTGGGCAGCCGCGGCCCGGCCGGTCCGCTGCTGGTGAACGCCGCCTGCGCGCCGCGGTCCGAGCCGCTGTGCCGACAGGCGGCGGCGGTCGGCCGGCGCCTGCTGCTGGTGCCGCCCGGCCTGGCCGTGCTGGCCAACCCGCTGATGGCCGGCCGGCATCGGCTTATGGTAAGTGCGCGGGCTGCCGGCGCCGACGCCGAGGTGGACGACGGTTGACAGTCGGTCGTATTACGCGTCTTCGATTTAACGTACTTCGACTTCATATACGTGCATGTGCACGGTACAGCCGTTGGGTCGAAGGGACAGTGCGCCAACACAATGATTAGGATGATCATCACTTTCAATCACTAACCTCAGATATGTTCTTAAGTCACTCGTCTGACGGGTCCTCCGGAGCTAAATGGGCACTCTTGTTTAGTCTGTCGCCGGAAAACGCCTGTCGTTTTCGTGCCATGCAAACCTGCCACCCAGGCGGATCGGGTAATATCCCGTGTCATTTAATCCGGTCAGCCTGTGGTCCAGCCGCCTTCGCAACGTGTGCTAGCGTGCATGGAGTTTTTCAAACGCTGGATGAACACGATTGCTGCTGAGGGGAGTTTCGGACCCGCCTCTTCCGTCGCCAGGCTCCCCTGCCGGCCGACCCGTGCAGGGGAGCCTGGCCTGCTGACCTGCTGTTTTTCGTCAGCTATCCCTTGCGGCTGACGCGGATGGAGACGAGGCTGACCTTCTGACCGCGGTGCGTGCGCAGCTGGCCAGCTGGCGTTGGTCCAGTCAGCTGACTGAGGCCCTGGCCAGAGTGCGGTACCTGTACCAGCCACACCACCAGCGGGAGGTCTAGCCTGCGGCGGACATCAGCTCCAGCGAGGACTATGGCCGCCGCTGGCCGGTCGCTGCTCCTGTGGTGACTTCCCAGACAGCTACAGCCAGGTGACCGCTGTTCCTCTGGTGATATTGGGACACATGGGTATCAAGATTAAGACCTGCAGTCACAAGCTTTTGTCCCTAATATGTGTTTCTCCACACATGCGACGTGTTTTCGTGCTCTGGTGGTTGGAATAGGTTGTGTTCTTTTGTAGCGTCGGAGTAAGGACTCCTGTTCTCGTACCGACCGTTTGGATGGTGAAACATTGGTGTAGCTGTTCTGTTTAATGCCTGCCCTGTGTTGTCTGGAGCAGTATCCCCTCCACACTGCAGCCGTGGTTGGGTTGCTGGCAGCTGGTGATGGACGCGGCGCAGCGCTGGAGCGGCCCGATGTGGACGGGGCACGCGCCCGCCAGTAGACGCCACTCGTGCGTTCTGTTCGCCAGAGGCGCTCTGGTGAGTAGCTTTTGGAACACGCAGACGCACAAGTGACCGTAAGCATTGGCAGGTGTCCGTTGCCCGTGCTAATTGGGTTGCATTGGCCCCCATGGTAATCCTGCATGCACTGTTTTGCTTATTAGCCAGCCAGCAAGTTTGAAAAGGGCCGATTTTTCAATCGTAATCTTCCTTTGAAAACAAACATTTTGGATTGGGTACGTAGCTGTTTTGTCGGTTTCTGTTACGGTCAATTCATTGTTCTTTATAACACCTGTTGAATGTATCAGTGCTTCAATGCCACGCGGATTACAATTGCATGATAGCAGCATCACAGCAACAGTGTTGTGTTAAATACTGATCACTAATATATGCGAAGCATACAATAATGATGTTATGTTGAGCACTGACTTCCCACACATGGATACGCACATGCTCACAGTCCTGTCACATTTCGATGAATCAGCCAATAGCAGTACGCCTGCTGGTCATCACTGGGTCGACGTAGCGTCGAACGCCACTGATTGGCGTCGATGCGGGTGCCGATTGGCTACTTTGTGTTCAGCGATCCGCGCAGGGTGTCATGCGGTGCCATCCTGTGTGACCTGCCACGCTGTCTATCCGTCGATATCCGGCCGACAGGCGGCACCTGGTGTGTGTGACTGAGTTGTGTGGGTGTGTGACAGGCGTTGTGTTGGTAGTAGGACACGTCAGTCACATGGCTGTTGTGGCTGGTGTGTGCGACCGAGTTGTTGTGTCGACAGTACACGCCAGTCACACGGCTGCCACGGCTGGTGTGTATGTGTTACACCGTTGTGTTGGCAGGAGGACACGTCAGTCACATAGCTGCGGCAGCTGGTGTGCGTGTGACAGCCGTTGTGTCGGCAGGACACGCCAGTCACACAGCTGCTGCGGCTGGTGTATGTAACAGAGCCTTTGTGTCGACAGGTGGACACGTCAGTCACATGGCTGCGGCGGCCGGTGTGTGCGACCAGGCCGTTGTGTCGGCAGGTACGAGTCTGTCACACGGCTGCAGTGGCCGGTCGCAGACTGCTGGCGCCTGCTCCGCGGAGGCCGTCCTGAGGTGCGGCCGGTTAGCAGTCACACATCACGTGGCCGTCAGGCGGTCGGTGGCGTTGTCCGCCGTTGCCCTGTGAGCTCGTTTGTGACCCGTGCGGGCGTCCACTGGCGGCCTGGGATGGCTCGCTGCGAGCCGGGCAGGGGGGCGACCGTCTGCTGACCGCGCACTGCCGGGGACACCGCCATGCTGACCGCGCACTGCTGGCGGCGGGGACACGCCGTCTGCTGACCGCGCACTGCCGGCGGCGGGGACACCGCCGTCTGCTGACCGCGCACTGCCGGCGGCGGGGACCCGTCGTCTGCTGACCACGCACTGCCGGCGGCGGGGACACCGCCGTCTGCTGACCGCGCATGCCGGCGGGGGGCACCGCCGTCTGCTGACCACGCACTGCCGGCGGCGGGGACACCGCCGTCTGCTGACCCGCACTGCCGGCGGACACCGCCGTCTGCTGACCGCGCACTGCCGGCGGGCACCGCCGTCTGCTGAGCGCACTGCCGGCGGCGGGGACACCGCCGTCTGCTGACCGCACACTGCCGGCGGCGGGGACACCGCCGTCTGCTGACCGCACACTGCCGGCGGCGGGGACACCGCCGTCTGCTGACCGCGCACTGCCGGCGGCGGGGACACCGCCGTCTGCTGACCGCGCACTGCCGGCGGCGGGGACACCGCCGTCTGCTGACGCGCACTGCCGGCGGGGGGACACCGCCGTCTGCTGACCGCACACTGCCGGCGGCGGGGACACGCCGTCTGCTGACCGCGCACTGCCGGCGGCGGGAACCGCCGTCTGCTGGACCGCGC
>NW_023596521.1:0-30505 GCF_011947565.3 Pollicipes pollicipes
GCCAAAAGCAGGAGATAGAAGCAAACTGAAATTTTTATGCAATTCGCGAAATATCGAAATAATCAGAGATCCGTAGGAGAAGTTGTTTATTGCGACTGTAAGTAAAGACACGTGTTCTACTCATTACTTAGCCCGAATTTCATTTGGTATGGCCGACAAAAATGCACCATTTCCTTAAAAACGGCATTCAGCCAGCTATGGAAAGCTTGTGTTAAATATTTGATTTCACTCATTACTCTGTTAGGGCTCATTGATCCTGTTCCTTTATTGAGCTTCTTCAGCCTTTACTGCTAGAAAGAGTTCATTCCTGGCCCAGGGGAATGTTCATCGTTCAGCACGGCCACGGCAAGGGAAGGGGCTGGGAATGGATCAATGGCCCCAAAACAACTCCCCATTCTCATTCCCCCCCCCCCCTCCCGGTAGTGGACATGGTGCGAGAGATTCTGGAAAAAACAAGTCTGACCAAAATCTTAGTGGGTGCTGACATTCCAGAAAAGGCTGTCTTCCATGGCAGAAGTTACACGAAACTCAGGATTCTTTCAACGGAACGCCGGCGGTAGCAGCCTATGTGATGTTCAATGAACCGACATTGAACTTGTTTAGGCTTGCAACGCCGGCACTTTGCGTGACCAGAAAAGGTATGATTTGAATAGGATGGGGTGGGGGTAGGAGGAGGGTTCTCCCCTTCCCTGCTTTTTTCGTGGTGGAGCATTGGGGAGTAGTTGTACACGGAAAGACAATGTAAAATGAAGTACCGCCCCCCTCCCTCGCCCACAACGCACACGCTCATTTGGTCGCACATACATCTTTACCAATATATGGTGGTTTGCACTGGGTGTTTTGTGATCAGGTGCTGGTAAATACCAGTTCAAGTGAAACATGCCGAGTCCGGTTAACATTATGTGTGGATTTTAGGATGGCTCCGGCGTCGGGTCAGCATCACTTTTCGAACGAATGCAATACCTCTCAGTACGGTTTGCGTTAACTGCTGTATCTATGTTTCCATGCTTCATCCGGGCCCATTCCCGTTCCCGATTCCCGCACCACTGCTGCTGATGATGGCAAAGTGGACGTTGACGAAGGACAGCCTGTTGCAAAAAGGATGGCTATGCTTGGTTAGTTAGGACAACAGTTTGCTTCTATTGTTTTACGTTTCTACCCATCAAGGTATTTAGACCAAAACAGCTGGGCATTTTCGTTGCAAACCCTCTTTTCCTGATATGTGATCACCACCCATTATTTGTTCCTGTGTAAATGTTACGTTCCCGATCAAATCATCAGGTGAACCAGCAGCAAAGCGCTACCGAGATTTGACTCCGGTGATCATTAACGTCCCCGCCGGGCTTCAGATGGTCCTTCGCCCGGCCGGAGAAAGGGCGGATTTCCACCCCTCCTCCCGTGATCTCGGCCCCCATCGATGGCATGGAAAAAAAGGCACCGGCAAGAAAAGTCTTGACGATATAGGCGACAGCACGTGTACTTTTTGCCCAGGTCAATGCTGGGGGTCCACCACAGGCCACGAATAGATCAAGATGCATGAGTGGGATTAAATGAGCATATGCCATATTCTGACCGGGAGAAACTGAGGTTAAACGGCAAATATTGAATTTTGAGGCTATGAGGGGTAAAATGAAACAATTTCTAACTTTTCACGTGGGTTAGGTCAAGTGTATGATTATTCCAAAATGGCCCAATGGACAAGGATAACAAATTTTCTTTCTTTTTGCCCGTGGCCAAAATTGTATGGCCGAATTATATTCATGACTATGTGAAGAAACAAAGCACCGAGGTGAGGAGAGAACAAAGCACCGAGAGCCATTTTAGGTGACACAAGGGTCATGCTTAAGGTCAACTGAGGTGAAATTTTCAAATGCTCAGAATCAAAGAATTCAGTGTTTTAACAGGGGCATTGTAAGAGAATGTTTTTCAGGTAAGAGCACGTCCAGTGATGACTGTGAGAGGTCAAGAGATGCATTCTACTTGTCTTGCACTTCGACGACCTCCGGTCCGCAGTGCAACTTTTGCTGCTCACGGCATGCATGAGCAAAGTTCTTGTGTTCATCTAGCATCTCATTTAGTATGTTAGTTTGCTTTTGAACATCGTTTTTACGTATCACAACGGCCCATTTGCGACCAAAAGATATTTCGCGCACACCTGAGGTCAAAACAGGCCCTTGACCTAGGAAGGCCTCTGTCGACCTTTTTTTATCTTCAATGCCATTAAAGACTATTTTGACCGTGAATTCGAATACAGCATCCATTTTTACCCTGCAGTCTAACATACTGCCGACTATGGACGAACAGGCTGTGTTTTACAAAATGTACCCGCATCGTTGGGTCGCGGCCTTACCTAAGGTCACGGTGCTCTGACGACACGATGGTGGTAAATGGTGGGGACATGCTGTTGATGTTATATCAGCATCAGCAGGCCGCATGAATTTAACAGTGACCTGTTGAAGCTTGAGCGGCTGTATTTTTAGTTTGCATCTCACTGGTGTTAGGTGCATTGCAGAGCAAGGTAAATAGCTCATACAGTTGCGCTTCGTGTCGTTTCACTGTAACCTGCCATAAAATGCACCTTTTGAACTAATATAGGACCAAAAATATCCCATTGATCTGATACTGAAGAAAGCGTGCGAAACGCGTAATCATATTTAGTGACTCGTGTGGTGACAACCCTGGTGTAACTGACCTGCGGCGAGATATTTATGCCCCTGAAAGCCTGACGCTTATGTTATACAAGCGTTGTGCTATTTGATCAGAATGTTTGTCTAACGGGACGCGTCACACGATTAGATGTCAAACTCCTTACAAAGGGAGGAAACCATTTTCTCAATATTTGCATTACTGCCAGTGCCATATCTCCGAAAATAATATACAGAAATCAACGCCATCAGAATCAACAGAAAGCAGAAGTTGGTAACTTGAACATGCAATCAGAAAATGTCTGTCATACTATCCTTGTGCCCTTTGGTGAGAATTCTCTCCTGTTTCGTTGGTCAGTTCTAATCCTTGCCAACTTCCCTGCTCCTAGATTCCACCCGGTATACTCAACCCGCCTCTTATGGAACGCTTCTCGCCGCTTCGACAATCTACCCTACTGCTTCGGAGACGCACCCTGTCACTCAAGCGGAACCGAGCCAGAGCAGCGCGACAACTGACGAGTGGTACAAGGGAGCCGAACCAAACGTTCAGTGGTTGTTGAACGCCTTCGACTGCCTTCTCCAAGAAAATCGGCAGATAAGCGGCAGGAAGCGAGCTGTGCTGGTGCGCACCATCTGCGCAGACCACGAGGTGGAGGCAGCCAAGGCTTCGGTAAACGGGCGGGTTTACATAGCCAGCGGCGTCAGAGCGGACAGCAAGGGGAACTGATGAGCGTGGTAGATCATATGCACGGAAAATCTCATGCTGCTGCTGTGGATGCGAAAAACCTGGAGCAGCAGTAGAATAGCGAAAGCTATTCTACTGCTGGACACCCGTGGATGTCCATCCTCAAAAGAACTGCCGCTGGTGTCACCAAGGCGCTTCTGGAGCTCGCCGTTGCTGTTCACAACGATAGCCTGCACGAGACTCTGGCCGATTGGTCGTTGCCAGCCCGCTCCCTCGCAGCGCTGCGCGAGCAGCGAGTCTGGACAGCTATAAGCGATGGTGGTTGGGAAGTGGACCTGCAGCCAACAGAGCCACCTCCTGCAGCTCTTCACTACAGAGATCCGGATATGTACCGGGAGATGCTCAGCGTCGTCGCTAAGATAGAGCAGGCCAGACTGGCGCCAAGATTGCCGCTGGAGTTGTGTACAGACTACAGGTCGAAGGAAGTATGGACCGTCAGCAGCAAGACAACAAATTCGTGACTGCCGGAGTGGTCGATGCTGACGCTGAGCTGCAGACCTACATTCAAGCGTGGTGGAACCGGAAGAAGATGGCGCAAAAGGTCTACTAGAGGCGGTCAACTGCTGTTGGAAGGGCTGGATCTGCCTCTCGACAAGCTTGTTGGCTTGACCACGGACGGAGAGAGAGCGCCAACACGGGTCGCAGCAGTGGTCTCTGGAAAAGGCTCAATGATCTGCTGGGACGTGACCTTATCACCATCTGGTGCGTGTGTTACAGGAGTAGCCTAGCTCTGTCGAGTGTGGACAAGACGGTATCGGAGAACCTGCACTGGAAGACAGATCTGTGTGCTGTAATACCGCACTTCCGAACATCGAAGTCCAGGAACAAAAAGCTCCGTGAGAGCAGCGAGAAGGTGGTTACTTTCCCCCAGCACTTCAAGGTCCGTTTCGCTGAGCACTTGCTGTCGTCCATCAACGCTGTTCTGACGAACCTAGCGGCCTGTAGAAAAGTATGGCAGGAGACAGCATCAAAAGGCAGTAAGAAAGAGAAGGCTGAAGCCAAGGGCTTAATCAAGAAATGGGCCGCGGACAGCCGCGCAGTCCGTGTGACGAGCGTCATGGCCGACATCTGCGGAATTTTCTGCCACCTGCAGAAAAGATTCCAATGCCTCCGCCTGGTGGCCAGGAGGAAAAGTTCGTCCCAGCTGCAGAAGAACCAGCCGTCAGAGCGCACAACAGCCTCGTTTTGACGAATAGAACATCTAAAGCTGTGGGTAATGAGATCGTTCAGGCCGCGACGAACTTCCGGGCGACATGCTCGATGTCGAGCAGGAGCAAGTTGTGCAGGACATGTTCGCTATGATTGAGTCCAGGTCAGCGAAACAGTTCATCGCTGCCGGTCGCAGCTTGGCATCCGGGCTGTTCGGCAGAGAGAGCGTGGCCCAGTTCACAAGAGACGCCTGTGACCAGTGGCGCAAGATGAGCGACGCCAGGGACCGGCATCCTGACATGAAAGGCAAGATGATGGCGATGACGCAAAACGCTAAAGGTGTCTGCAAGCAGCTCTTGTCGTCGCTCCTCTGGGTCACTCCGCACAGCATGGGCACCGAGCGTGCCGTGTCGCGCTACAACACTGTGCGCAGCAGCCATCGCCTGGGCACGCGTCTGGCAACAGTGAACGACCGACTTGTCATCGGTGTCAACTGCTTGGGCACCGCGAGATTTGACCCGCGTCCGGCGGTGACGGCCTTCCCGGCAAGCAGACAGGCGCAACCGTCAGCCGGACCCGGCGGAGCACAAGCAGCGTAAATTTGCCAAGAACTTTTTCCGCTCCGAGTGATCGCTGCAAAGTGCACTGGGTCACGTTGGGAGCACGCGCGTCAGCGAACTGTGCAGTCGTGGAAGCCTGTTTGGTTCCGGTCTGACCATGGCCGCCTGTGTGAATGACCTACTTTTGACTTTTCCTTTGAATGTGTTCAGCTTTGATGCCGCTCTTGGCGTGATTTGCTTCATTTTTATCCATTTGTCAACAGTTCATATGCAATGATGCACTGTCATGTGCATGACACAAGATGTACATAAAGCAAAGCCATCCTGGGTAAAACTGCCTGTTGTTTAACCATTAAGTTAACGAGCTCAGACAGGTCATAAGTCTGCTGCGGTGAGGTTGTAAAACAGGTTGGAAATGTTGAAACCTGATTTACGACATCTACCTCTATCATAGAAGCTTCGGAGGCTCAGCAAGATGGCATACGCGTCCGATGTCCTGAGTCTGCGTTCATCCATTACCACGCATTTACGTCAAGACGTGAAGCCGGATTGCTGAAAATGAGTTGAGTGAGATGCATCGTGCAGGCTTTTATTGTATTCAGATCGCTTACTGCGTGACAAAGGCTTATCAGCGGTTTCTCCTTCAGTTCCAGGTGAAATAAGTTCCACAGTTTCAGGTTAACAGTTCCAGGTGAAATAACCTGAAATGGAGATAGCTTCGAAGTTATTTCACTTAATCATTGATTTGGACGATCTTTCTAACGGCGGAATCTTCTGTAATGCTCTTGGCGGGACCTGGGCCCCACCAACATTTTTGGAGAAGCTCCACCCATTGTTGCTGCATTGATTTTCCGGTCGGTGCTGTCTTAGAAATTCAACGAAATCATCTGAGAGGGTTTGATAAATGAGGGATGGGAACTATGATAATGTTTGGGTTGCCCCCCAGTGACAGTTCCCTGTCCGAGGCCCTGGCACGCGCCTGAGTGGCTGGTTGGATATCCTTCGCACGGATGTGGGTGGGGGGTCAATTTGACTCTTCTGAGATCTCAGGAGCTAAGAGAGCTATAGAAACCAAATTCACAGCGTGATAGCCTGTACGTGAACTCCCTTAGGTCAAAGTTTAAGGTTCCTAGGTTGAGGTTCCTGGACCTTCAGGTCAAAAAAGGTCAAACAAGGTCAAGTTCCAGGTTGGTCTCCAAAATGTCCCCAGAACGTAGATAACCATTTCTAAGCAAAAGGTCACATTCTCATTCAAGGTCAGTGACCTTGTTTGACCTTTTGAAGGTCAAGGTGACCAAAATCATACAACATTTCTTTGAGTTTTGCATTTGACTGAGCGACAAGGATTACGCTAGGCATTATGTTCCTAAAACAAAATGTTGACCTGGGTCATTTTAGGTCAATGACCTATTCTGCCCTCTAAGAAGTCCATGGAAGATGTATCATGCGGTTCCTGCTATCAATAAACTCTAAATGAGCACCAGAAACTATCCCATACAGCAAGCCCTAGAGTAGCAAAACAGGTTAGTTTTGACCTTGGTGTGACCTTCATAACTGACCTTAGGTCAATTTAATTCGCTCCTTCAACTGTTGTGTTGCCTAAGAAAGCATCTCAGAGATGTATGGCTTCGTCTAACACTCCGTTGTTGGATCAGACTGAAGGATTCCCTAGAAATTGCCTTCGCTGAAACCATGACCTGACTTTGACCTGCCTCAGGTCAGCAACCTTACAAGGGTACATCTAAATTTGATGCCAAAAGATCCGCTATTCAATTGCCTTCAGCTATGCAAAATTTGGCGCGGCTTAGCCGTGCCGTTCGGAAACCATTCTCGTAAAACCCTCGGGGAGGGGGTCAATTTGACCCCCACCCGAGCTCGTGTTGATAGTTTATCTTTTGAAATAAACAAACTGTGTACATCTATTATGGTCACTGACCTGCAGCAGGTCAAATTAAAACCAATGGTAGTGACGGCGATTTTGAGCGCGAGTGATGTTTTACGTATGGGCCGCTGGATTGCATGACGACGTCATGCAACTTTGAGATGGATTTTAGACAATTAGGCAATTGAAAGCAAATCAAAACTAATTTCAATGTCCCACTGACTTAAATGACCTCGATCGATTTGTTGCTTTGAGAAACACGCCACTCATGGAGGTTTTACGCTGATCTAAAGCCAATGATTGAAACCTTCGCAAAAGTTTTCGGTCCACTTTGACCTTCTAAAACTCAAATAAGGTCACAGACATGACATAAACCAGGGGACATTTTGGTTAGCAAATGTACATCGGACAAAGATGGTTGCATGAGGAGATCTGAAGACAATTCGGTCACTGTTTGCAAATTTGGCATTGTCTGACTTTATTTGACCCGAACGTCGCGATGAAAGGACCTTAAAGGTGACACAAGCCAATCCACTTAGAGTCAAAGCTGCCCTGTGAATTTGCCGTTTCTAGCTAATATCTGAGTGTAGTGAGGTTGGGGTGGGAGGGCCAAATTGACCCCTGCTAACTCCAGCGCGCCGCATTCATGCAACCACTGGGGTGCGTGTTTTTTTTAATCATTGCTGGATTGAGCCCTTATAAGGTGCTGAAAGTTTCGCCATTGACATGGCCCTTGTTTGCCATATGCAACTGTGTTAACTGAATGTAAAAGTACATCTTTGAAAAAGATACAAGACATATTTCTAATTTGGCTGGCCTGTAAGAAACCAAGATTCTTACCCACAGGATTTGTTGTGACTTTTCAAAAGGAATCTTCTGGGAACCCGGATCCCTTTTTAAAATTTGTCGAGGGATATCGCAAGCTCTTGGATCTTCTTTGCATGTTTGTTGAGGAATCCTGCGTGATCCAGGACTGGGACCCAGGCACATATCTGCGAGCACTATCTTGTAAAATGGCTTGTGCGAAGAAACCCATGGTCCGCTGGCCATGTGATCCTCAGCGTGGTAGAAGCCCATGGTCCGCTGGCCATGTAATCCTCAGCGTGGTAGCCACGCCATTCCTGAATTATCCTTACAGTTGCCCTGCACTGTTCTCCCGCTTCTCACTTTGTACTGTTCCTTCACTTTTCAGACGTGAGCGTTTCACAGCTGGTGGGCAGGCTTGCTCACACCGAGGCGGTGGCCTCGCGCCGAAGGCCCGGTGGTTTTTTGGCTGTTTGAGACACCTGCAGAGCTTATGAGACGTCGGGAATGGGCCTTCGAGGCATAAGGATGAAGTTTCAAGTTCATCCCAGTGCTTGCTGGCTGTTTACGACGCCCGTAGGCAGGAGTGTAGTTTCCTTTTCAGTTGGAGGGGGGGGGGGGGGGGGGGAGAGCCAGCCTCTCCAACTTGGGCTTTCGTCCCCACAAGGTTAAGGCGGAAGTGGAACAAATCTGGGAAGAACCCCATTTTTTACTCATTTTGGGGAAAGGTTGAGCCATTTTTTTCATTGTTCAGCCCTCGAACCCATTTTGCTCAACCAGGTTTATACCCGCAGGGGTATAACCTGCGGGTATATATACCCGCAGGGGTACAAAACGCATCGAAAACAGGCCCTCGAGGTATCGGAATGGGACCCCAAGGCTGAAAATATCCTCAAATAAAAAAGCAGGGCCCTATAGAGACGGAGAGGGCCCCTTGTCCCATGCCCTGATTTGGGCCCGTCCTGGGCGAACGCCTGGCTACGCCACTGCACCAGGGCCACATGTTTTCGTGTGGAGAAACGCCAAATTAAAAACTTTGGGGGCCCAGGTTTGTGGGATCCCGTGGGACGAGCTTCAAGAAAACACGTGTTCAATGCACAGAACCGCCTCTGCCAAGCTGAATTCCATTCTCCCTCCCCATAAAGCGCGAGGATAATCGATAGAATGCTGACCACCTGTTGCCTCCCATTCCGCAACTCATGACGTAGTCACAGGGTACTTCTAGCTCAATTTTAAGCCCATGAAGTAGACCGTCCCTTTTTTACAGGCCTACGAACTACTCCCGTCCACCGGTCTCCGCCCGCCGCCGCCGCCCCTGCCGGCCGCTCCCCAGATAACAACAGCTCCCCGGCGCAGAGTGGCGGTCACGTGACCACCCTCCCGGCGGCCAATCACTTAGCGGCGCGCCGACGCGTCGCTCCTGGAGGAGGGCATATCAAAATAACCAATCAAAATTAGCCGCGGCGCGCCGCTGACCGCGCGCGGGGCGATTGGTTGACGACCTCGCGGCCACGAAGCGCCGCCGGCGACCGCGCGCGGCGGCGGCGGCCGGGCCGTCGGACGGGACGCCGTCCGAGCATGGCGCTGGGGCACGGACGCTGTCAGGATGAGATATGGAGGACAGCGCGCCGGCTGGCCGAGTCAATATTCGGAGTGTTGTACAGCGTGTGCGCTGGGCGATGAGTGCTTCTGAAAGTAGCTTACGGTGTGCTGATATAATTGCGTAAACATTGTGCGGATTGCCGAGCATTCATACGTTGGGCAACGATTTTTGTCAAGGACATCTTAGACTCAATCCAAGTACAACGCTGGAACAGGGGTGTGATTCGCAAAACGAGTTAGGTACTGAAGCAAGGAAAAATGACGCAACGTGCCCCCAATATATGTTAAAAACTGGTTTGTCTCAGGATTTGGCCCACTTACGTTTCAAAGTTGGGAGAGTGGTCTGGAGCCCAAGTGGGGCTGAGGCCCTCTCTTGCTGCTCCAACTGAATAGGAAACATACACCCCTCCGTCGTGACACTTTTCTTACACAACCTATTGATGCTGGTGACACCTCCCCGGATCCCCCAAACCCATTTTGAATTATCGTGTGCTATTATGTCAGAGCCCGTCGCGCGAATGATAAACGCTCGTCCATGGGCTGGCGGGCTTTCAAGAAGTTCCCGGTGATACCTTGGTCGCATTGCGTGCTCCTGAAAAATGGAAAAGGAAAAGAAATACAGTGGCGTTCTGTTTCTGCCTCAAAGCTACGGCCTGCATGTAGAGTGGGAGCGGCGCCACGAACTTTGGGTTGAGAGGGGGGGGGGGCATTTTCTTGTGGGCCGGCCTCCTAGACAAAACGGGGCCTCCTCACAGAGAGGCCCCCTGGGCATTGCCGCAATCAAGCGACAGTGACGCCGAGGACATGTGCACCTTTATCACGTTTTTACATGCATGATATCCAAGCAAATACCTGTCGACAGGTAGAAACTCCAGCACGGGAGCCTTCTAATTATCTAGCCAACGGCCTTGCTATCATAAACAGGGACTTCCTTTCCCATAAAAGAGTCTGCTGGTGAAAAAAGAGGCTCCTAATCCATAGCAGGATGCTTCCGAATCATGAAGGGACCTCCAAATCTAGCAAAGAGTCCCGTTATCCAAAAACAGGAAGTCGTGATTTGGAACCTCGGTCATTTGATGCATGAGAAGGGCCTAATGTTCCAGAAGTAAGGCCTCCTAAATGAAGAAGATGCCTCCTAACCAAGAACAGAGCCTCCTAGTTCGTAACAGAGGCCTCCCAAGGCATCTTTTGTAACGCAACTTTTGATCCAGAAGCGGGCCTCTTGATATAGGAGACCGTCTTCTTAGCCCAGTTTATTATCACTCTCCAAACTAGTTATGAGGACCTCCCTAATATGAATTTTGGTAATTTACAGGAAGGTACAATGCCTTTACTTCGGGAAAAAGAGGCCGCAATTTTGAGGAGGCAAGAACGTATTCTTTCTCCCCCTTGCTGGCAGGCGGTGGGGGGGGGGGGGGGGCCACTGCCGCCTCTGCACCCTGCTACGCTGTCCTTAGTATGAACAAGACCATCTATTCTCTACGGCTATCAGCTTATCACAAACAATGGTGGGTGATAACCAACATCATTCTGTGTGGTGAATGTGATTTAAGTGAGACGTCTCGAAAAATTCAAAGGATTGAATCGACGTCGGCAGATTATAAAAAGCGTGACGGGAACGTGGGTTGCTGGGACTTTTTTCGCAAAGAGTTTTGCCTCTGTCTGTAACAATCATGACCCAGAAAGCAAGCACTTGATCCCCCTGATGGAACATACATCAAGGAATATAATTTACAAGGAAGTTGCTATTATCTTCCACGACCAGCGTAAATGTATATATATATATATATATATATATATATATATATCTATATATATACGCGAGTTGATACGTACGGTACATACATACACGAATTGGTAAATATGGTGTGTTGACAGCAGCCATTGGTGCGCCCAAAATGCAGCTGGAGTTGCGAACTCTTGGATCGATTGGATTCGTGCTCACATGGTGGGTGTTCGGTTCAGGCGCATCGGGAAGTTTATGCTCGCCTGGCACAGACTGGCTGAGACGGTGCCGAACCAAGATACGATGGTGGAAAGCCCTACTACATCCTGTTGGATTGAGAATGCTTCAAAAGTTCGATGGATTTTTGTGCCATGTTTTCTCTGCCTTTAGACGATCCATAAGATTTGCATACAGCATGCGTATCTGAAAGGGAATGTTTCGCATGGTGCGGGTTGGTTATCTGTCGATATCGTATTTCATCCACGAAACCCTTCATTAAAAAGTTTTTTTGCCAGGTATCGTGCATCATTATGTATAAAATCGCTTATTTGCCAATGTGGAGCAAGAAATGTTACTCAACACGTGAATAGTTTGGTACTTTTCTAAGGTAGACAACAAAAGCAGAGTTCTTCACGACAGGCTTGGGCCTTCTTTGCCACCGAATTGCGCAGATTAAGTTAGGTCCCTAGTGCTTGAGAAACGGATGTCAGGTACGCTATGTTATGACATTTGCATAGGCTGTTTCCATGACGGATATTTTCATGCATGCTTGTTTCTGAGTGGATACATTGATGTATTGATTATTTTTCAATCGGTACCGTTTCCAGTAAATCGGTTGGAAAAACAAATACAAAAATACTGCAAAAAGCCGACGTCTATTCGTCATACCAAGGAATATTTTGCACGTCAAGTCAAACAATCATTGCTCTGCATCACAGGTCGCCATGCCTCAGCATCGATCATCGCTGTCCATCACTGATCTTTCACATAATGTTTCCATCTGTCATTGGTCCACAAATCTGACACATCGCCCTTGTGCTCGCACATGCTGGTTAATTGAACTATAACCCTCGCCCGGATAAGGGAAAGGGTCGTTGTGCCCCCCCCCCCCCCCCAAGGTTTTCTGGGGATACCTCTCTGGCATGCTGTGTAATCATGCTCGAATTTTCGGTAGCCTCTGGGATATCCATTGCACGTGTTGTGACACCAAAACGAGCTACTAGACTGTTTGGTTTCTTAGAAGCAACTTTTTTAGGGACGCTGCACGGCGAGCTACGGTCGTCGGGCGGTTACCGACGGTTCTGAGGACCGCGCGCGGCCGGCCAACACTATCATATGAACGAAGCTCTACGTCATAAATGTATGCTCGAAACACATACAGCCATGCATGATTGTACCCAATGCCAAACGAGGAGCACGCTTGTTTAGGTTTCGTGTCAGTTTTGGATATGGTCTCGTAACCATGAGGAGTGAGCACTTTAAGTTGAAAAGTTAGGTTTGCAGGAAAATGTGATATTTGCTCTGGCCTAGTGAGATAAATCATTAACCTAGCAACATAAAACTTATCACAGTTGGCGAGATATGATTGGGACTAATCCGCCGGTCATTTCCGCGAGGGTCCATCTTTTTTATTCTCGGAACAGCAGGGGATGTCGCGTAAATCCCCTCTATATCAGGCCGCGTTATGAAAAACAGCGGACCAGGGCGAGCCTTAAGCCCTCGTCGGCACAAGTGCACTCACGATAACGGCTGTGTTCCATCCAAATCCCTCTATCAACAATCGGATACGCGTGTTCAAACTCCATGTGTATGAAGGGGATCGCCATCAGCGGAGATAGCACGATCGCCGTACATTCTTGTTTGCCAGCCCTCGCTTTGCTGTCAAGCATCGGTCTGCCAGAGGAGGTCCGTAGAGGCATCAAAAACGTGATTCGACCCCGTTTAATCCCCCAAACCAGGTCAAACCTACGATGATGGGAGCTGGTGATCATACATTTGAATCATTTGAATCATACCGTTTTTTTCAGATTTCGTCTGCAGGCAATAAATGTCATAGGCTCAAGTCGACAGTGAATGACTTTCACATTTATGCCGCTCATACAAGAGCTGATATGACCCTCGTCCGTTTACTGATTTGATGCGACACGATGTAGATAACCCGGGACTAAGTAGCCACCTACAATTCGCAGGAGCAACTGCTAAGCAAATATCACAATTTTAAAACTTTTTACATCACCGTGACTCCAAAACTACCTAAATAAGCGGTTAAACGGCAGGTAAGAGATTTTTCGTAATTTTTGGATCGGATTTCATCGTCGTTTTTGTTCGAGAGCAAGATGCCACAGCTATTTTTTTTCTAAACATGTCTTTTTAAAAGTGAACTATGTTGTCCGCCGTTCCTATGAACAGCACACATAATCATGCCGTCGTCAAAATATGGCGCCGACCTATTTTGAACTTTTGACTGATCTCATGTCAAACTGGAGCATGCGACTGGTCCTTCAGACTCGGACCTATCAACGTAAAGTTCAACAAACGAACTGCAATGTGAAATCTTTCAAGTCAACTCTAGTCAAATGACGTACCCGTGTTTCTGCAGTTTGGGCGCCCTCAGAGACAGACATCCAGCACGGGACATCTGAACGTTATCAGGGCCATATCTCCGTCAAGGATGGCTCGGTCCGACTTCAAACCTCATAACTGGCTTCAAAGTATCAATGTACCCTAACGCATGGCGTTGCAATGAAATAGGCAAGGTTGGAGCCGTTCCAATACTTTGCATGCTTGCAGCAATGAGACAATCGCAAAGTAGCCACAACTTAGCCCGAAAATAGGTAATTTGGAAAAAAATGTTCTTTTTCCCTCAGAAGTCAACCACTGGTAACCGCTTCGAGCCTGGTGTATTACGCGTTTGTTCTGCTGTTTTCCCGTACTTTGATTCCTAGTTCATTATTGCAAACCCAACAATGTATGCATTTGTCTTATATCTATTGTATTTATGCTTGCAATAAACCCTCAAAGACAGCGATGCAGCACGATCTATCAAAAAACGTCATAGCCCTTGGATCAGTCATCACTGCCCTGATTGAGCTGAAAGCTGTCTTATTCGATTCAGAGCATCGGGAAAGCTGGGGGATGCTGTCATCCAAAGCTGAGACATGGATGCGTCAGTTTTCCATCATTTCCATTTCCCCATTGTGTCACTACCGTAAAACGTATGTTATTAATTGACCGAACGATTGCCACTGTTCAAACATAGGCGATTCTCGTCATTGTTTTTTTCTTCTTGCAAACACAAGGCACCGATTCCTGGTTTCAATCGATTCCTTTACAAACACCAGACCCTGGTCCCTGGTTCCAACCGGTGTCTTCGTGAGGACCAGCACCTGCTTCGTAGTCCTCAATGGTTCCCTGATAAACCACGAGACCCCGGTGCCTGCTTCTTATTGGCTCATTCGTAAATCCCAGACTGACGCCTGGTTACTGCGTTCATCTGACATCAAAGGTATGGTGTCGGATAGCCAAGACCTGTCCTGCAAACGTTCTGTAACGATTTCAGGCGGAGCGATCATCATATGAGTGCACTGAGTGGATCCGGTCCTTGATGATCACGCCAGGCAAGAACCGGGCTTTACTGGTTGCCGTAGCTATATGCTGAGTCTTGGTTTCTACGGAACTCCGGCAAGATTCCAGGCTGAATCTTGGCACCTGCAGTTTCTTTGGCCTTATTCCAGGCTGGACGTAGGATCCTGCTGGAGCTCTCAGCATAATAATACTTGCTGGATCCATATGCATATTCGAAGCCGGGTCCTGGTTCTTACAGGGCCTCTCAGCTTAGGCCGGATCCTGGTCCTTGTCGGTTCCCTCAGCACAAGTCAGAGCTGAATCCTCGTTCCTGCTGAATATCCGGCTGATTCTGAATTAGTTCCCGGCTCATTCCTGACCCCGGAATCAGGAACCAGGAACTGGTTTCCGGGAAGAAGTGTTAGAAACCAAGCACATGTCTGGTTGCAGGCGCGGAAAGAAGCGTTCCGGGCCTTCCCGGGAGAGGATCCAGAGGGGGAGAAGGGGCACGGGGTCATGCCTCCCTCATGGGCCCCGTCGGGGCCCAAAAGCTCCGAGGAGCCGAGAGCCGGCTGAACGGACGCAGTCTTTTTTATACAGAACGCAACGAAATTGGACGCCTTTGGGCTTCCAGGCTACCAATAATAGTCGCAGGCGAAACTGAAGAGCCACAAGTAGATGAAATCATTCTCCGCTCATTGAGAGGGTGGCGATTTGGAGGTCTTAAGACTGGTTACGCCGTCCACAGCCCCTACGCTGTATCCGGGTAGCCTATATGTCCACTTGCGAGGTCAACCTGATCGTTAACAAGCCTTCTAGATTGCCCTTGATTTCTTTGCATTTGCTCAGAGGGCCTTGCGCTGTTACTGGGGCCCTTCTTGCTAGCGTGCCAGGACACTCTTTGTCAATCAGGTACCTTACACGGACTTTTTCCATTCGCCCGAAACACTCTGTACGCTAGAGCCGGGGCCCCATACGCTAGCATGCCGGGGATATTCTCGGTTGCTCAGGAGCCCTTCACGTTGGTCACGGTTAACCTATTGGCGCACTCACGATATATTCATGGGCCTCTTCATTAGTTTAGGGCCCTTCCAACTTTCTGTCACTTGCTAAGGACCCTACTCTCTTGTGTGGGGCCCGTACGTTAACCTACTTGGGCTCACTCAGTCGTTTGGGCCCTCCAAATCGGGTCTGGGAACTTCCTATTTGGATGAAGGGCGCTTTGCATTTGTCGAGGCCCCTGTCTGTTGATTCGTTCGGGGGCACTGGATTGTTCGGGGACCATGCATATTAGGTCTGGTATTTGAATGTAGGGCCTTAAACCCCCGTCGGGGCCATCTGATATCCTGCTCGGGCACATTCAATCGTTCGGGGGCCCTCTTCATTGGGTCTTGGGTAATTTTTATTTGAATGGAGAGCCCTACGCATTTGTCGGAACCATATCTGTCAACTTGCTTGGGCACACTGAATTATTTGGGGACCCTGCAACTGGGCCTTGCTATTGGAGTTTAGGGCCCCATGCCCCTTTCAAGGGCAATCTGATAGCCTGCACGGGCACACTCGATCTTCTGTGGGCCCTCCACAATGTGTCTTGAGTACCTTTTATTAGAAGTTCTGGCACACTTGATCGGTCGGAGGTCATCTACATTGGGTCTTGAGTGCTTCATATTTGAATGGCGGGTCCCACACTCTTGCCGGGGCCCTATCTGTTAACCTGCTCAGATGCACTCGACCGTTTGGGGCCTCCATATTGTGTCGTAGATATTTCTTATTTGAATGGAGCGTCCTACGCTCTTGTCACCCCCCCCCCCCCCCATCTGTCAAGCTGCTCGAGCACACCCGATCATTCCTGGGCCCTCCATATTGTGTCCTGGGTACTTGCTTTTTGGATGGATGACCCTATCTTCTTATTGGGCCCATCTATCAAACTGCTCGAGCCAATGGCGTATCCAGAGGGGGGGGGGGGGGGGGAGAGGGACACGGAACCGTGTTCCCCCTTGTGCCCTGAGGGGATCCATGGGCTCTGAAGAGGCCAATGACCAGACGAGCAAACGCAGTTCTTGAACACGAAGCACAACACAATTGGACGTCTTTGGGCCTCCAGATGACTGTTACAAGCGGAAATCAAGCCCGTGAGCAGTCAAGCTCATTGCGCTGTCCAGAGGCCTTGCGCTGTTGCTCGGGCCCTATATGTTTACTTGCCGGAACAATCTGATCGCAAAGGAGCCCTTCACGCTGCCTTTGATTTCCTTGCAGTTTCTCATAGGCCCTATGGGCGCTGTTGGGGCACTATTTGCTAACATGCCTGGGCACTCCGGATCGATCACGGCCCTCCACGTTTTCTTCCCACTCACACGAAGGGCTCTATACGCTTTTGTTGGGGCCCCATATGCTGAGGTACAATCATTTACTCAGGGGCCTTTCGTATAAGTTTTGGGTTCTTTCCACTTGCTCGGAGGACCCTGTGCTTTTGCTGGAGCCCATGTAAGGAAAGGCATTGAGCCACTCGATACTTAGGGTCCCTCTACATTGATCTAGGGCTCTTGCCCCTTGACCTCGTTGCGGAGGACCCTTCACCTCCATCGTGACCCTTTCCGTTGACCTCTTAGGGCACGCTTGATCTCCTAGGGCATTCGTTCACGCACACTGGTTTTTGGATGCGCGCACGCACACTGGCCCCTTTGTTTAGAGAGCCCTACGCTCTGGCTGGGGTCCTACATGTCAGCCCGCCTGAGCACTCCCGGTCGTTCAGGGGCCCATCACGTTGGTCTTGAGCTTTTATCGCTTGTCTCACGGGCTCCATACTTGTTGACGGGAACCTCTTTGTTGGCCTGCCGCGACACCCATGATCGCTCAGGTTTCGTCGCTGTTGACCTTGGGGCCTTAGCCTTGGGCTCTTTTTGCTTGTTCTGAGGACCCTACATTTGTTGACGGAAGCCTCTTTGTTGGCCTGCCGCGGCACCCATGATCACTCAGTTTTCGTCACTGTTGGCCTTGGTGTCTTAGCCTTAGAACAGCAGTCGGATATGCGCCGATGGGTTGTTGCGCGCACTTGTCCAACATAATGTTACGTGCCGCCGAAGTCGTATGTGACATTTCGTTGGTTTTTGACTTTGTGACACCTTTTATGCTTGTACATCACATCTTAATCTATTTCATATAACGCATTCTAATGCCTAGATACTTTGTACGCCCCCATAACAAAGCAAACACTTTTTTAGTCATCAGCCGTCAGCTGATCACATCGACCAGCCGGCTAACTGTAAATATGCTTGCAATCATGTTCGTGCTTGATTTTAATGGTATCATGAGGCCAACTTTAGCATATTTTCCGATTTTTTCCGAAAAACTTAAGCCCAGAATGACAGGATTTAGCATAATCTGAAGAAAATGAATAAGCTTTATGCGTGTGCACGTGTAGCACTCCTAGTTATTTAGGGATGCGCACAGTAAGATGGGTTTCCAAATATCCGGCATGCTAAAAATACCAACATTTACTGGCCGGACTTCGAGGATTTTTTTTTTTTTGGTGGCCCTAAACTCTAGGGGGGGGGGGGGCACAATGTTGCGTGGCTCCCCTCCTGACAAAGTTCTGGATCCGGCCCTAAGGCCTTCAAAACGCTGAATGACACTCCATGAACGCTAAATGGCACCCCACGCAACTTGCAAGACTTCATCTAGCCTGTTGGGGGTTATATCGCATTGAACAACCGTTGAATCCACACACGGCTATGGCTGCTGCTTCATTGGTCGCGACGACATAAATTTGTAGACAGTGGAAAGGATGGCAAGTTGAGGGTATGACACGGGCGCGATAAGATTAAGTGAACGGATGGGGTTTCAAGTACTGATCCAGCCGAAGATTTGGCAAAGCATGGATTTCACCGCTATGACCATGGGCATAGCCTGGAAGCCGTTTTTAATGCTACCAACTGCCGTCGAAGCACATCCGTCGTAAGTGTTGGTGCAATGTGTGCTTACGCGTACGCGCTATGTGTGTGCACGTAAGGGAACTTTGTGTGCGTACGTGTGGGCGCCATGCGTGCGTAAGCGTAGGCGCCATGTCCGTAAGCACAGGCGCCATGTGCGTCTAAGCGCACGCGCCATGTGTGCGTACGCGTAGGCGCTACGTGTGGATAAACGTGGGCGCTAACATAGCCCACATGCGCTGTAGCTGAATACTCAGTGCCGAGGATGGCAATTTGAGTCTCAGCGTGTCCTTGATCCAAGGGCTTAAACGTTATTTTGAGCCGAAGCTCATACTGGAAATAAAAACATTCGTTGAAGCCACTTCACGATCTTGCGATTGCCACACGAGTGTTCAAACCACTGAGACGGATATTTGGTGATGTGTTAGGAGTATGCTGACGAAGTGGTTCCCGTCAACTTGTATTGGGTCATCAAAACAAGCGAGAAGAACCCGGGACCAACGTGATGGGTCCCCGAACGATTGGGAGTGCCGCGGCGGGCTGACATATAGGACCCCAGCCGGAGCATAGGGCCTTTTGAGCAAAGAGACCGGTGTGCATGTGCGTACCCAAGACCAGTGTACATGAGTAAACGCCCTAGGCGATCAAGAGTGCCCTGAGAGGCTAACAGAAAGGGTCACGATGGAAGTGAAGGATCCTCCGCCACGAGATCAAAGGGAAAGAGCGCTAGATATATGTAGGTCATCCTTGAGTATCGAGTGGCTCAATGCCTCTCCATATACGAGCTCCAGCAATAGCACAGGGTCTTCCGAACAAGTGGAAAGAACCCAAGGCCAATGTGAAAGATCCATGAGTAACTGAGTGTATCTCGGCATATGGGGCCCCAACAAAGGCGTATAGAACCAATGTAGATGCCCCCAAACGTTCAAGCGTGTCAGAGCTTCAAATAAGAAGTATTCAAGACTCTCCGGTACCTTTAACTCCTCTGGTGAAACATGTGCATGCGGATCATATTTAGCAATAGGTACATGTCACCGAGGAATTGCGTCAGGGTGCCATTAACAACATTTTTGCAAAAATCATTTGACATATGTTACCTCGTCCCGGGTTGGCGCGTTCGCGGTCCATTGTTTCGCCGACGGAAGGGTGCTCGCTCTCTTACAATGAGGCACGGCTTCCTCTTTCCTGCATCAGCCTAGCTCGCTTCGGTCTGGCTGGCGTTGTCACTGCCAATGCCATCCCTCCAGACATCAGTATCGGAAACGATGATGGCTTGGTGCTGCACAAGCACGGTGCAGCTTGATCTTCAGGTCGTCATGCTTTCGTCCGTTGGGATCCTTGTCGGGTCGTTGCCGATCGCTGATTGTGCCACGGAGTGGTTGAGAAGAGCAATCGGCGCAGGTCGAAAAAACAACAACTACCGGCCGCCGTCCTTGTCATGACGTTAATTTGCATAAAACCGTAGACCTATCTGACGATTAACACCGGGCCTTAAGTCAACGCTGGGATCCCTTAGACTCGTAAAGTGTGGCACAAACTTAATTTGAAATTGACGGCAACGTTTTGCACGGACCAACGTTCAGCCGCATCGGAACATCGTCAAGCTGTCCAGCGCGGCTGGATACAAATGCTGATGCTGGCGGGATGCCGATTCCAGTTCAGAAAGTGTGGGAGCCTGAGGACAAAGGAGGCGGAAATCTAGAAGATCCAACATCCAGAGGCAGTCAAAAGACGAAGCATCCGCTCCAACAGTCCGGCAAACGCTTCACTCCCGCATCATTACCACATAGCAGCATGCCACGCAGTATTCGAAGCAGCTATGAACGTTACATCAAAATCTTCGAAATCGACTGCTGAAACCTCAGAGTACTGCGGCGAACTTTCAGTTAAGTAAGACGACCAACAACAAAACATAACACAAAAACTGCGCATGCAAAACCCCCTCGCTTATGAAAGATCGTGCAGTGGGCAAGGGCGACGCCACCAATTTTGAGTTGGGGGGGGGGGGCAGTTCTTTCCAGGGGGCCTCCTGGACAAAATAGGGCCTCCTCACAGAGGGGGGGGGGGGCTCCTGGGCGGGTCTGTATTAAAAGAGGGGCACCGAGGACATGCGCACCCTCATCAAACTGTAACACGTATGACATCACAGTGAATAAATGTTGACTGTTGAACAAAATCCAGAATGAGGTGCTTCTAATCACCCAAGCAAAGGGTCTCACTCGACTAAAACAGAGCCTGCTGTTGCGAAAATGGCCTCCTAGTGCATAGAGGGACCTCCTTATCCAGAACAGGATATTCCTGATCCACGAAAGGGGCCTCGATATCTCAAAAAGGGCATTCTGATCCGGAACCGCCGCCATCTGATGCATGAAAGGCCCACCCATCCCAGAAATATTGCGAGAGATATGAATGTAAAGGGTGACTCCTGACCCAGAACAGGAGCCTTCTAGTTCGTAACTAAAGCCTCCCGAACCAGCACGGGGGCCCTCCAAGACACAACGTTGGGCCACTTCATCTAGAACATTGCCTGCCTTGACATAAAGGTGACTTCTGCTCTGGATCCAGAAAACGGGCCTCTTGATAAAGCAAAATGTCTTCTGAGCTCGATTCAGTCTCTATAGATCAGTTATGGGAGTCCTCTTGATCTGAATTTTGGTAATCTACGGGCAGCTATAATGCCTTTAGTTTGGGAACAACCTAACCTAAAACAGGACCTGGTATTGCAGGAACGGGCTTCCTTAATGCACATCCCAAAAACTTTAGAGGAGAGGGGGGGGGGGAGAAGAGACTAATCACATAACATTGCCACCCCGTCCATGGCCTTCCTCCCTGGTGGCAATCGACCCCTCCGCCCCTCCCCCCCCCCCTGCTACGCCGCCCCTGACAGGGGTTGGGAGTTGTCATCTCATCACCAGTCAGATTGAAAAGCATCCGAACAAGACCACCGGAAGCAAAAACAGACATGTCTGGCGTGGCAGAACACAAATGTGGGAAAGAAAGCACCGACTAGCATGATAAGAGGTAGCCATCATCGACACAGTCGCAGTGAAAATGCGGAAGCACAGGGAAGCGGTACACATGGAACAAGTTCCTAACACGGCAGAGAGCTTCGTGCAGACACCAACCCAGTGTCACGACCTAGACACCAAAATGCAGGAGGTATATTGGTGGGGGAAGGGATATACATATGTACATATATATATATATATATATATATATATTATATATATATATATATATATATATATATATATATATATATATATAGGAAAGAGGCGGGAGAATTGGGACACTTTTGCAACTTCAACTTTGATGAGTCATTGCAGCAGAAGTATGAAAGTTAGGTAACATTGTACCATACTAATAAATAAATTGGATATTTGTTTACATCATACTTATAAGTAAGTTTCACTTTGTGGTAGGATACGACACGCGTGGAGCAAAAACAAAGACCTCCATTTACAGGAGAATCGGGACGCACGCAGGAGAATCGGGACAGACATGAATATGAATTGGGACATACTAAGGAGCATTAGGACAACATTTTTACTCGGCTACATTTTCTATAATTAAGTTGCAAATGGTATGAGTGCACTGCACTGGCGTCTACTTGCGCTCAGGAGCTTGTCAATGGTCGTGGCGACGTTTCCTTCCGCTGAAAATGGTGGCACATCATATTCATTTATCTCGTGTTAAAACTGAGACACAACATTTTAGAACGTAAATTCAGGGTATATTTTACACCTCCAAAATACCATTATGTTTTTGGCAGAAGAACCCCAACAACAGGAAGGTATTCCTAACATAAGATCCGGCTAGCAGTAATGCCGGCAGTCCACACAACAACCAGACGACACCGCCACATAACCTGCAGTCGTAATAATCACGCTAAGTCATCACAGCCAATGCGCTACTTGCGGCACAGCGGATCGCAATGACTATCAACCTTGGCAGTCTAGGCACATACAAGGCAACGATAACGATCGAAAACTTCCTACACATCGCATAATCACGTATCAGCGCAGTCACTGCGATACTTGTAGCACAGCGGATCGTAAGACTCACAGTCTCGGCAGTCTAAGCACAAAACCAGGCAAAGCAACTGCCACAAAACTTCCTGAACATCGTACTACTCACGTTGAATCTGCACAGCCAATGCGTTAATGGCAACACAGCGGATCACATGACTAACAATATCGGTACCTATCCTAGGCACCCATTTAACAACGTACACGGTCACAAAATTTCCCACACATCGTACTAATCACGTTAAATCAGCACAGCCAATGCGATACCCGCGACACAGCGGATCATATCGGATCACAGCGGATGAGCGGTTCGTCAGTCTCGGCAGACGTAACATACAAACTGTGCCTGCCAGGTTGTTGCGTCAGTACACGGCAAACACGCCCACTTTTTGCATGTTGTACACTGGATCCACGATTCACGGCTGAGCCTATACTGCATCCCACAGTACAGACACGACGCTTTATCGTCAGCCTTTGGCAAGTCCTTTGCACCTCCCAGCTTTCTCTTCTTACCTTTCGCGTCAGCGGTGTTCCTCCTGGCATCGAACAGTCGCTTTGACCCACGCCTGTGTCTGGCTTGCGACTTTCGGGTCTTTTTCTCCTCTTCCTCTTTTTTTTCTTTGCAGCTTTGGTGTACTCGTAGCTACCATGGTCTTTCCTTTTTTCCGCCCTCGACGACTCGGCTCCACTTTGGGTCTTGCCTTAAAAGATGGGGGAGCAGGAAGTGTAAAGATACGGTTATGAAACATAGGCATAGGCATTGGACAACGTGGCTCACTGGAGGAGCCTTTGGGATAAAACAAATTATCCATTAAAAACTATATTTTGACGGAATTACAACATAATTAACAAACATAGGAAGGGTGAAAATGAAAGGAAATTTATAATCACGAAAATGTGAGGCAGTTCAAGAATGAACAATGTTTCCTTAAGGATCGTATGGGTGATCTGGGGTCTGTTTAATGCCACTGTGCCATTGCTGCTTTATCGGTTTAAGGAAGAAATTGGAATAAAAAGAACTCACTTTCAGATATCCCCGAAACTCCTGCGGTGAGAGAAGCCGGACTGCGGGGGATGCTGGGCTGGGTGGGTCACCTCCTTGGACGTCAGCTGGAGCCCGTGACGGCCCAGGAACTGCATCCGGTTTGTTGCCTGCAAATGGTGACCTCTTCAGCTGCAGGTCAACCGGATCAGTCAGCCTCCTTGACAGGGATGGAGGCTCCGGACTCTCGACGCGGTCCTCTTAGTGCGCATCCGCCTCGTGTGTGTCATTTTCGTGTGCGCCCGCTTCATGTGTGTTTGCATCATGTGTGTCCGCTTCCTGTGTGTCCGCTTCGCGTGTGTCGTCTTCAGCCGCCCCGGGCACTCCTGCAGTCGCTGAGGGAGCCGGTCTGTCAGTCACGTCTGCGGGAAGGAAGTCATCCATGGTGAAGACTTCAGTGTCCAGTGGCCAGATTTCTGTCGTTCAAAAGCCGGACAGGATGTTGGCTGGGGTGGCCGAACAGATCAGCGCTTGCACCATGAGCTTCCCCATGTTCAGAAGCTTGATGGACTTTCCCGCGTTTTGGAGCATCCAGCTGTCTACATGCTCGTTGGAGCTTGTCTTCATCGGACCGAAGACGGTGACATCGAGCAGTTGGAGCCTGTGACTCGTGGCTCACGATATGGACTCCACTGTCCTTCGCCAACGTCAACATGTTCAGGCTGACATGGCTGACGTGATTGTCGAGCACCAAGACGACTGGATTGTCCTTGTTTGTCCCCATGTGCTTCACAATGTGCTGCACCACCTTCTCAAAGTTTTCAGGCGCCATCCACCCGCTGCTGTGACACAGCTGCAGCGATCCTTTCGGGGTGCCTTCCATCAAACATCGTGACAAGTTCACCCCTCTCCGCAGAGGTGACCTTCCCGACCCGTTCGTCTCTCTTTCCAGTAATGACTTTTCCAGACTTCTGTGCAGTCGTGAATCCAGTTTCATCTAAATTCAAAATCCTCGCACCTGAGACTCCCGTCTGTTTCAAGACCTCAGACAGGTTTCCGAAGAATTCCTCGACATTGTGCCTGTTGAAGACTCCAGCTCGCGCGATGGATGTATCTTCAGGTTTCCGCAGTGCCAGCTGTGTTGTACCAGCGATGTTCCTTTTCATGAATGCATTCATCCACTCGCGCCCGCTTCTTCATTTTCAGCCGAAGAAGCGGGAAAATGTTTGTCATTTTTAAGTGCGTTTTGGTAGGCAATTCCGTGTTTGCTTGTGCGTTAAACCATGGAACATCTTCGAACGCTGCATCACATATTTACTGAGGGCTTGCTCCTCGTCAGCAGTGAATATCTTCGAATGACTGTAGTTGGGCTCAAGACGAGCTGCAGGATCGACACTGTGCTTTGCGACATACCTTCCAAGGACGCTTTTGCTCACACTATGGGGTTCTGCAGCTTTTCTCAGACTCACTCCCCCTTCTACATCTTCGACAGCCATCAGCACTGAATCATGAGATACGTCCGCGTACCCCTTTTCTTTTCTAACGTATACAAGTTGTATGGTTCTAAAAGAAGAAAAAGTGTGTAAGTTTCAATAAAAACAGCTATATCAATTTATAGGTATGTATAGTATTACGCACGAGTGACAGTAATGGTTCCTGCAGGAGAATTGGGACATCCGCATGACAATAGGGACGGATGTCCCGATTCTCCTGCAGCGCACGCTAGCTGCTAGACGAGATCTCTGCCGTTCGTCAATTTACTTGTATAATTTTAAATGCACGCAAGAAAATTAGCATTATGTGAGCTTACAATGTGAAATAGTTAAAAGAAAAGATGGCCTGACATGAACAGACACACAACTTGAAATAACATTCAAAAAGTGTAGTTTTTTGGCACTCACCCCGTACAGCGCTCCTGCGCACCGGAAAAGGACAGCTGATAGTTTCCAGCGTTACTTGATACAAAAAGGAAAAAACCTGAAAGTACAAGTGGTGATTCGAAGCTGCCCATCTCTAAGATATTTGCGTTTCCCTATTCTCCTTCATCCTAATTCTCCCGCCTCTCTCCTATATATTTGGGAAAAAGGCCAAGAACTTTAAATCAGGCCATCACCCCCTTTCAGCGTGAATGGTGACACTAATCTACAAATCAGAAGATTGCAGGTTCGAATCTCAAAGTTGCCAGGAACCTTTGAGAACAAAAAACGTCCATGACCTGGAGCACTCAAAGTCCTCTCAGATTCGAAGCCGAGACAGCCAATTTTGGTTGTTTTTTTCAGACCAGGTCCAAAGACACACCAACACCACTAAATTTGCCCTTCCGTTTGGCCGGCTCAGCCCTCGGGAACCCCGGCTCCCATGCCCCTGCGCACGGCTGGATACGGTTGGAGCCGTGTCTCTGACAGGGCCTCGGGAGAGGAGAAGACACTAAACCCGTTGTCCTGGCGAGGATAATTTTTTTCTAGAAAAATCACGTTTTTGACACGGCGTGCACAAGAGCTGCTGATAATCGCAGAGCTTTTTTGCCATCCCGAGATCCCAGGTTTTGAGAGGTTGATCACGGGATGTCCCGGAATCCCGGCATTGAGCAATTCTGTTATAAATGTGGCGACATGTTAGCGTTTCAATCCATCTCTCGCGGACATTCTGAACAGGAAAACACCCGGTCGTCAGCCGTCTTAGGTAGGCAGTAGCAGTCCAAGGTCCTAATTTCTATCAGAGGCGTTGCCGTAAGCCTGGAGCTTCCATCCTGGCCTTTACCGGACTCGTCCGGAGGTGTCTCCCGGGATCGGAACGGTCCAGCAACACCCACCATACCACACCATACCATACCATACCACACCGCCATGCTTACTCTTGAGGTAGGCGTGAAGTCTGTCGTGGAATTTCCGGAAGATTTCAGTACCTTTTTACAGGTACGGCACTTAAATATACTGTCATCCTGACTTCTTAGAAAGCGTCCCACACCGTGCACTTTCACTTAGGATGCTCCCAAACACGCTGCCCTTCTCACGGGCCGCTCCGCCACGAGGCACTAGTAGCAATTGACCTACTGGACATGCTCGCTTACAGACAGGACTCCCAGTCTGCTCCGACTTGATAGCCGCATCGCATGTTCTCGGGTAATATGAGCTGTTGTGCCGCGTACGTGAGGAGACGGCGCGCAAGGGATGTGGTCGAGTTCGGATCTCAAGTAAACCTCAAGCTTGCAGAATGCAGCTAGCTTCTCCGAGAGTTCACAAAGTACATCAACATTCTGGACATACAACCACACAAATTCTCCATTCTCACGTAACTAACATTGTGAGCTACTTTGTTGGTTTCCGCATACTACCAGCGATGCACTTATAGCAATGGCTTTGGACGGGAGAAATCTCATGAGGATCCCGAAATTCCGAGATTTTTATCTCGAGATTCAATATTAATGCACTCCGGGATCCCGGCATCATCAGTCCTAGGTGAAAGCCACAAATCTTACCATCAAAGCTCCTTTTGACTGAGGTTGCATCCGAACTGGAAACCTTCCTGAGGTATTACGCTTCCGCATACATTCATCAACGCATGCTGCGCCGATGATGATTAAAGGCCCCGCTGAAAATTCGTTCGACACACGGCACGTGTTCCCTGACGGCTGACCGGCCGAACAGAGGCGGTAGACTGACTGCCAGGTCCCTGAGGGTTGTCAGTTGTCAGTTCCTGTCACAGCCGCGGCAGTCGACAGTGTAGGAAGCGACCATCAGTCTCTCGGAGTCGGTCGGTGGGGAGTGTGACAAACTGCCATCAGCACTCCACAACTAGTCGACAGCGTGGCAAACTAACATCTGCAATCCATAGCTTTTCAGTTTCGACAGTGTGACAAACGGCCGTCAGCATTCCACAGCCTTTCGGCAGTGTGGCAAACTAACATCAGCACTCTACAACCTTTCGACAGTGCGACAAACTACCAGCAGCACTCCACAACCATTCGATGGCGTGGCAAACTACGAGTAACACTCCACAGCCTTTCGACAGTGTGACAAATTAACATCAGCCTTCCACAACCTTTCGGCGGTGAAGGCCAGGTACCATCAGCTCTTCGCAGCTTTTCAGTTTTGACAATGTCGTAAACTACCGTCAGCACGCCACATTTCCACAGTGTCGCAAGCTACCTGCGGGGTACTCCACAGCCTCTCGACAGCGCCTATCAGTCCTCAACAATCGACAGATGAACATTGTGACAAAGGCTAGCCGGGCCCTAACCGATCGAATCGCATGGACCCCTAACCGCCTGGTGAGCGATCGTCGGCGCTCCACAACCGGCCCGATGGTGACATGGCAACGAAGGCTGGGCTTTACGGCAGCGAGTCGGGCGGAAGACTTGACCCTCATTCCTCAACAAACGACGAATGCCTGAGTGGCCATGAGCGGATAGTCAGCCAGCTCTTCAGCTGCACCAAGTACAGCGTCTGTGAAGAGGGACGCGCTCCGGCGGCCCCGAGCGGCAGGTGGTTTCGGCTCTGCGTGCGTGCCCGCTCAGCGCGCCGCCCGGCGGCCGGCCGGGAGTGAGGCCGCGGTGGCAGGCCGGTGGCCGGCGGTAAGTACGGGCGACAAGCGGTAAGACCGTGTAAGCGGTCCTCGGACCCAAGCAAACCACGTGGCCTTTACGCTGCCATTCAGAGGTGCGGATGTCGGGGTTTCCACGGCTTGGCGTGACCACGTGACCACGCTGGAGTGTCCGCTGACAAACAGCGCAGCGTGCCCCGCGCGGCCGCTCGTTAGTGCGGGCGGCCGACGCTGCCCCGGGCTCGCGACAACGATCGATATTTCGTGCCCCTCTGGCAGCGTTTTGGGGAACGCACGCCAATCCATGCGCCCGGAGGGTGCCCGGGCGCAGCGGGGGAGGGGCGAGGCGGGCAATTAGCCGCGGGAGGTCTAATTAGCCCCCCGCAAAACGCTTTCCATTTCCGACAACGCGAGAATCGATAATCCTGATGGCAGTGGCAGCACCGTCCGAAGCGGCGGCTAACGACGCGCGGCGGACTGAACAAAGGCGGGCTCACGACGACCGTTATCAGCATGGGAGGCGCCATGGCCCCAGCGCCATTGTGCGGGTCGCGGCGAGAACGCTCTACATGCCTAGCACTGGGCTCTCCGGGACAAGGATCATCTAACGGAGCTTGTTACCAGACCTCTGAACGGACGCCGCTTTGTCAGACGGCAATGCGCGTTGCGTCATTTCAAACATATGTTGCATGCGGGTGACAGGCATGGTTTTACATGCACTGTTGTCCCACCCATCAGTGCGAAGAAGTAAATGATGCTTCCGTGTTTATGTAGTAGGTCGTTCAGGGTGCGGGAGCCCGGCCTAACTGGGCCAGGAAATGCCTCGGAGTTGTTCGATACATCCTCAGTAGAGGCTACCGGCAGCGGTCGCGACGGGAATTGGCTGTCACGTCGGAGCCTTACTGCAACCCCAAGCTGTTAGGGTAACCACCAACGGACAGCCGAGCTCTTAGGGTAACCACCGGTGGATAGCCGAGCTTTGGGGCAACCACCGCTGGATAATTGAGCTCTCAGGGTAACCACAGACGGACAGCCGAGCTCTCAGTGTAACCACCGGTGGATAACCGAGTTCTCAGGGTAACCACCGGTAGACAGCCGGGCTCTCAGGATAACTACGGATTGAGCCGGACTCTCAGGGTAACCGCCGGTGGATAACAGAGTTCTCAGGGTAACCACCGACGGACAGCCGAGCTCTCAGGGTAACCGCCGGCGGACAGCCGAGCTCTCAGGGTAACCACAGACGGAGAGCAGAGTTCTCAGGGTAACCATCGACGGACAGCCGGGCTTCCAGAATAACCACAGACGGATAGCCGAGCTCTCAGGGTAACAACAGACGGATAGCCGACCTCTCAGGGTAACCACAGACAGATAACCGAGCTCTCAGGGCAACCACAGACGGATGCCGAGCTCTCAGGGTAACCACGGACGGATAGCCGAGCTCTCAGGGTAACCACAGACGGATAGCTGAGCTCTCAGGGTAACCACGGACGGATAGCCGAGCTCTCAGGGTAACCACAGACGGATAGCCGAGCTCTCAGGGTAACCACGGACGGATAGCCGAGCTCTCAGGGTAACCACAGACGGATAGCCGAGCTCTCAGGGTAACCAGACGGATAGCCGAGCTCTCAGGGTAACCACGGACGGATAGCCGAGCTCTCAGGGTAACCACGGACGGATGGCCGAGCTCTCAGGGTAACCATCGACGGACAGCCGGGCTTCCAGGGTAACCACAGACGGATAGCCGAGCTCTCAGGGTAACCACAGACGGATGGCCGAGCTCTCAGGGTAACCACAGACGGACAGCCGGGCTTCCAGGGTAACCACAGACGGATAGCCGAGCTCTCAGGGTAACCACAGACGGATAGCCAATCTCTCAGGGTAACCACAGACGGATAGCCGAGCTCTCAGGGCAGACGGATCGCCGATCTCTCAGAGTAACCGCCGGCATTAAGCCGAGCTACCAGGCTAACCACCCGCTGATAGCCACATTAATCATGAACATCATATCTGGTTTCCGCCCCTTCTGTAAAAATGCGGTGCAAGGCACACGAGAGAAGTGTGGATCCTACTCAAGATAATTTTGTGGGCTATCGGTGTGAGATAACAGGGTATCAGAGCCAGCCTCGGTTATGCCTGGTTCAGATCGCTGCCAGGTGAGCAGAAACTGGGCGCGATGAAGCGCAAAGAATCCCTAACACTGAAGATGTGTGCAATCGGTTTGACAACCCTCTTTAACTTCACACTGCTCGCTCATTCAGTTCGGGCAGCTATGACTCAGAATATACAAACCTCGCGTCTCAACACGTGACCAACCAGCCACACCCACCTGCAGTTTCGACCCACAACA
>NW_023596522.1:0-20787 GCF_011947565.3 Pollicipes pollicipes
GCGGAAGTATATCCTTCGTTGTGGATGTTGGAACCAAGGGGCGTCATTTTGCATCGGAATCGGAGTAATCTCAAATTTGAGTTGTGTGGGTCGAAGTGGGAATGGGAGTCAACTTGCCGCGCTACGAGCTGGAAACGGAATCGTTTCGCCGGTGCAGAATCAAGAGAAGGGCTCGAAGCCCCGAGCGACGGGACTCGGGGACCAGAGCGACGGGACGAGGGAACCTGAGCTCCGGAACTCGGAGGCCTGAGCTCAGGGACTCGGTGATACAAGCCCCGGGACTCGGGAACCTGAGATCCGGGACCGGGGACCCGAGCTCCAAGACTCGGTGACCTAAGCGACGGCACTCGGTGACCTGAGCGACGGAACTCGGTGACATAAGCCCCGGGACTCGGGGACCTGAGCGACGGGACGAGGGAACCTGAGCTCCGGGACTCAGGGACCTGAGCTCCGGGACTCGGTGGCCTAAGCGACGGCACTCGGTGACCTAAGCGACGACACTCGGGGACCTGAGCGACGGAACTCGGGGATCTGAGCTCCGGGACTCGATGGCCTAAGCGACGGTACTCGGTGGCCTAAGCGACGACACTCGGGGACCTGAGCGACGGCACTCAGTGACCTGAGCGGCGGAACTCGGTGACCTGAGCGACGGGACTCGGGAATATGAGCTCCGGGGCTCGGGTGACACTGTGCTCCGCAACTCGGTGGACCTGCTGAGCCTCGTGACTCGGGGACCGTGAGGGGGTACCCCAACGGCGGCCGTGCGCAACTCTGAGTCGAAGATTTCAGCTATTAGGGTATTTGAATTGGTTTCTAGGTGTGCCAACCGGCCGATAGGCGGCAAAGGGCGTCTGGTAATGAGCTGAGGTATTAGGAATGTTATGGGCAAGACGCAGGGCAATAGAACACTAGGTACTTCAAAGTTTGCATGGTAGGAGATTAAGCATATGGATACAAGTGGTACCAGAATCGGGCATTGACACCAGATTTGGGGATCGTTTAACAAAAGGTTCGCATAGCTTGCCAGCCGGCATCTTTGGTGTGGTTTTGCGACTCAGTGTAAATGCGTTTAAAAGTCGTAAGATGCTTGAAGTTCCGTGTAGTAGTACGACTACGGGCAGTAGTGTCGGATTTTTAAAGCCATTTTACATGCATCTAGAATTAACTGCTATATCTTGCTCTGCACACACAGTATGCCTCATTTTACATATGACTCATTTTAAGCATCCTGCATCATAATTCATTGCGCAATGACTCCCTACGGTACGATGCGTCACTGCACAGCGAGTCGTATATAAGCAGTGTGGCACAGGCTACCGGCTGTTGAGTGCTGCATGCCAAGTGTTTCGTCAAGATGTTGCAAGGCATATCAATGCCGTGTTATTTTCCATACAGAATACTTTGGGTATCGTTGTCCAATTGGTTTTTAAATGTTAGACATATGCAAGCATAACATTACAACACCGTTATGCACAAAGGCGTTACCACATGTAAGATAGGCCGAACAGCAATTACATTAATCCCACGCGGTTGCATGATCACATATAAGAGCCTATCTTTGAGAAAGACATTGCAGCACAAGAAAATGGAGACGCATCATATGCTGTTATGTAATACACACGATACGTTGTGATATCTAATCGAAGGATTTCTGCACTGTTAAGGGCAGGTCATCGGATTTCAACAACTGGCTGAGCTTCTGGCATAGTTCAGCCGACTTAAATATGGAAGGTTCTGTGCTTTCGAGACCGGAAGAATCAGTTATGTAGATTAATGGTGGGCTTCATTGAGGGCCTGCCACCTAATGCCCCCACCCCGACCCATCATGTGTGTCGGATTGGGTCTGGAGCACTTCATTTTGGCCAAAGGCTTTTCCCATTATGTATTTTTGCTGCATTCATCTTATAGTCCAGATATTGCCATCAAATGACGTCCAAATTACTTGATCACTGTGCGACATGAAGCTCTTGCCTTAGTTTTTGCCATATTACAGCATCAATTATTGGACGGGCAAACCAACATTTACTGGTGTCATGTCAATATTGGGGGGGGGGGGCGGTTTTTTATAACATTTCAGCAGAAACAATAGTTTGTGGAAGGGGCAAGCCAACACATAAACTGGTGCATGTCAACGTTGGGGGGACCGTCCCCATCCCAACAATCCAATTGCCCCGTGCCAATTGGTCGGCAATGCAAAATATTGTAATACACTTATGACCTGTGCTGGGCCAACTCGGTCTCAATGTAGGCGGCCCAATATTTGAGGGTTTACTGGGTTGCAGTAATTCGGATTGTATCAATAATTCGTGGTATAAACGCCACGATAAAGCATGTTTGTATTCGTGCTACATAATGTGTGGGCAGCGAGATTATTTGATATCACTAAATGAGATCATTGAAACATTTGTAGAAGTTTAAATTGGATCATATATTACAATTTTGTGTGTTATATATATATAGATATACATATCTATATATATATATATATCTATATATGTATATACAGATATAATATGATATAGGTAGAAAAGTGGTAAAAACTTTATGAGAAGGAGAGCAGTGGCTATCATTACTGCAATTCGTCAACGTTTCCATACACTGCGTATCATCATCAAGACCGCGTACAACGGCATAAGGTTACAAACGAAACCTAAGTACATTAAATCAACACCGGTAGACCACGACGACCGTCACAATTAACACAATCCAACACATCTGTGCGCATAAACAGGACAGCTTGAAAGTACACAGATCATGTGGCGAAAATATTGTTGACCCCATACGAAAAGGACCTTTTTATAACTTGTCAAGTTGCAGACCCCACTACATTCAATGGCGACTTTTTTGGTGAATATGAAGTGATTCTAAAATGCTAGATCGAGAGAATTGTTGCAAACGTCCTTATGCGGAAAATTGTTCTATATGAGTGTCGCACGCAAACGAATGACAGAGAGATATAGAGAGAGAGAGAGAGAGAGAGAGAGAGGAGAGAGAGAGAGAGAGAGAGAGAGAGAGAGAGAGAGAGAGAGAGAGAGAGAGAGAGAGAGAGGAGAGAGAGAGAGAGAGAGAGAGAGAGAGAGAGAGAGAGAGAGAGAGAGAGAGAGAGAGAGAGAGAGAGAGAGAGAGAGAGAGAGAGAGAGAGAGAGAGCGAGAGAGAGAGTATATATATATATATATATATATATATATATATATGTAATGCATCAAAGAATCGTTCGTAGTAAATATTTTGATTGTCAGCCAGTGACTGCATTCACTCTGTTTTCTATCTCAACTCTGCTGAGAAGAATTGGCGGCAATGGATTCGATTATACGCCTTGACATCGACGTATGTACATGGGACGACGCTTTGCCTAATAGTTCGAAAAAGAGTGCCACGGAGCGCGCTTTTGGTCCCGAAATTCGAAAGAACATTGTTCAAGTTTAATTTCTATGTACTTCGTACACGGATACATAGACGTACGTACATGTAAATATGCATAAGTTCAAGATTTAGAACTCCGGAAGCCTGAAAAATAACATTTTAGCATGCGACTCTATGGGCTAGACGTGAAATGTGCAGCGTTGCTGCCATATCTTACACTAGACTTTGGACCCCCGGGCCAGACGTACATATAGGAGGTGGTAAGACCTCCACCCTCTGTGATGAACGTACGAAACAAATACCTCACACTTCACCAGCTTGCTTTCCATCGGAATTTTTCTCGCTTGCCAAAACGTAGGATGATTCACCCGGCGCCTGTTTGGCCTGTCCTGATATGTTCTGTGCAGTCATATTCCAGCACAGCTGTCCTACAGCCACGTTATGGTCGCTGCTCAACATGTTATCGCGGTCTATTCTTATCGTTGGTCGTTTTGCTGAATGTACGGGTACGACGTCCATTTAAAACTGTTAACACTGCTCATGATAATAAACCGATTACAATCTTGACACTCCAGAACCTCAATGACTACTAAAACGGCAGTAAATTTGATTGGAACAGGGCCCGCGGGAAAATTATCGATTGCGGGACTCTGCAGATCTATCTCAGCGTTCCAGACAGCACAACTTCAGTGGGCGATTAAGTGAGCTCACGGCCTTGTCCGACGCGCAATAAATATCCTCTGAGCAAATGTTGTTGGCCAACACACTACCCTTCATTAGCGATAAGTACTTTTGATGTCGTTTGAGGGCACCACAGGCGAGCGGCATGGACGCTGCGAGTGAAATAATGCATTATACTTGGGGCTGAAAGAATGCGAAGGAAAAATATCACACGTTCCGTCGCCCATTCCTAATGACGCTTCGTTTGAATGGCGGCGGAAAAGCCAAGAGGCCACATATTCCCGTTCTAAATACGGCTTGAGGACGCCAGTGAATTGAAAGGCCCGTGAGGGTTGAGCGCTTCTAAATCTAGCACTCACAAGCTAAAATCGCCCCAATCCCAGCACCCTGCATGCATCAACGATGCCAAACGATCTTGCGGGCGGCCTGACATTGACGGTTTGGGCGGCGTCGCCGAGCGGCACGCGGCTGGCGCTCCGCCGTATCTGAGCGACGGCGCTCGTCACCGGCCGTCGCCGTCGGTCGCGAGCGGTCCACGGGCGAGATGGAGCCACGGGCCTCGGGCCCAGCCGCCGCCGGCTTCCTGGCCCGGAGATATGAGAGGCGACGATCATACCGTTGTCGCATCTTACGACCGCTCTCAGCTTAAATAAGAGGCACTGACCCGGTATATACGGCTGGGGCCTGACTGCTCCATTACTATAAATTCAACAGCTTTAGCGTCCAATCGGCGTGGGTCGGGCCCTCGTCAGCAAAGCGACTGGGCGCCTTCATTCTGGGTGGCCTCGGGGGCACGCGGTCCGTCCCATCCGAGCAATATACCGGCACGTTATCCGAGATCAAACCCGTCCAGGCGTTAGCCTACAGAGAACACTGTCAAAGGAATTTGACCCGCATCCCGTTGGCAGAAATCTTTGAACTGTGTGTTTCTGAGCCCCAAGACACAAACCACCAGTGATATGTCATAGGAATGTCCACGGTCGGAATTCGTCGATGATCACCTAATCGTGCTCTTTTACGAATAAATAATTACGAATAAATCACTTGAATCACAAAAAATAATTACGAATAAATGACTTCACGGTACAAACTGGCCACAGCGACCCGGACGATGAAAAATCAATGACGTCGACGTCAGTCATGACGTCATACCTCATGGATTCTGTGTCCCTCCGTGCTTGCAGCGACCCGGGCGACAAAGATTCTACGTGACGGGACGTGGAATCTCCGCAACTTCATCGAAGTGAGACAGAAATGACGCAATAGATTCGATGATAAAGAAATCAAGTTGTGTGCCCCAGGCGGTCCAGGAGTGATAAAAAGGTGTTTTATGCGTTGCAAGCAGCAATATTTGCAGTTGCCATTTTTCGGAGCAGACGCAGTACCTGCAAACGAAAATCTTAGTCTCTTTGCATGCGCCATGATTGCCATGACAGTTACGAAGATATAACAGAAAACGTGCCCTACTGCCAGCACGTCCGCAAAGATTGTACATGATGTCACATAGAAAAGGACATTCTTAAAGCGCAGTGATTACACCCTTACGCGTACCAGCTACTGTAGATAGCAAACAATTCCACTTAATGAAGCCAATAAATCAGTGCACCTAATTTATAATGCAGCTAGGATGGAAAGGGATTTGGTGTGATATGTAAAGACTTAACGGAAGAATGGCCCAGTTCCAGGATACATATTTTTAGTCTCACGGTCAGGCGTGATGAAAAGAAGGGGACCATAAACCGCACTATAAATGTGATAAGGGAAGAGAATAAAACCATGGGAAGACGCATATAAAAAAATCGCTAGAAATACAGGCAATTTCAATCAACTGCTATTTCCTCGCCTGTGTAGTGGTGGCGAAAGGGCTCACTCCAAAAAGCGATGTGTTACGTGTTTTTAAGTCGGATATACTTTTTCCACAAGAAGTCTCCCATGCGATATAACACGGAGTATCTGTTGAATGTTTGATGGACTGTATGCCGCACAGGACCCCAGGCAGCTCTAAAAAGGGCTGGAGGAGGAGCAAACGTTTCGGTCATGTGCTGTCTTTAGTATTAAATAGCTGTAGTCTGCACTACGATAGAACGATCGTAGCTGGTCACAAACTCGCACTGTGTAAAAGTCAATGCCCCTGCCACCTGAGTCGGCCACTGGATCCCGATCTGTTTTTGCGTACCCTAGGCAAGATAAATATTGTACACCATGTTTCCTGCGTCTGTGTTGCAACGTCTTGTTCAACACGCGTCGATTATTGAAGGAATTTGCCTTAAATGAAGAGAACATTAAATTGTAGCTTTTTGGAGATCGTTTTTGGCGTACTTAGAACTAATGTGAACTTCAACACAAAATACCAACGCTGAGCTTAATGATATCCTTCGGCTCTTTTTTTAAATTTTCAACACACGGCTTTCTGGGATCAGCGCTGACGCTAGGCAGCGTTTATCGCGCGAGCCCTGACTCCTACAATCCGATCGTGCAACTGCAGGTCACGGGCAGAATTCGGTAGCGAAAGTTTAAAGGGAGTGTCCTATCTTTGAAGCCGATCTCAAACACATTTTGTGATGAGCACTCATGGCCTGTCACTCATAAATAGCACAGAGAAGTGCAGCCGTTCCACCAACAGAATGTTTTAAGTACGTTCGTTTTATTTATTTTTGAGTCCAAATTATGCGGGCAAAATTTCACAACACTGGCTTTATTTTGGACGATACTGGTAGACGCAGGACAACGTCCCACGTATGAAGTCAACGAGAGTTATGGGTTTCAGCTGAATGTTTTACATAGCATGTTAACTGTGGAGGTAGGCTGCCGATGTGTTAATGTTGGGTTCCTCAACATGCGATGTTTATATTTTCCAAAATATTGCATACTTTTAATACAAACCATCAAATGCATCCTACATCAACGTCTGGGCAGAGAGAGCAATCCAAAGGTTGCGATTTAATAATAAGATAAACCATTAATAGCATCCAAGCAGTTAAGCAAACAGCAGTTTGTTTGGCACGTCTCATGCCCCATTGGTGCCAAGCCATCAACAGCCATCTCTAACCTGCTTCGTTCAACTTTGGAAACGAAAAACTGCACAGGTCCAACTGAAATAATAAACAGCAGTATTGCCTGACACTGGTGTATTAATTGAAAAGATTGCGTCTTGCTGTTGCAGCGATGACAAACATAAAAGTAACTTGTTGAGTTGGTTAGCACGTGCTCGGGAGGAGGGTTAAACTAACCCCCCCCCCCCCCGAAGGTTTCTCCGGGATGGTTTCCGAACGGCGCGGCGTAGCCACGCCAAGTTTTCCTATCTGTAGACAACTGAATAGCGGATTGTCTGGCATGCAAATTTAGATATGGCTTGAAAGGTCGCTGAGCTATGGCGGGTGAAAGTCAGGTCATGGTTTCAGAGAAGGCAATTTCTTGGGAATCTTTCAATCGGATCCAACAATGGAGTGTTAAACGAATCCATACGTCTTTGAGATGCTTTTGTAGGCAACACAACGATTGAATAAGCAAATTACATTGACTTAGGGTCAGGTATGAAGGTCAGTCCAAGGTCGAAACTAACCTGTTTTGTTACTCTAGTGCTAGCTGCATGGGGTAGTTTCTGATGCTCATTTGGAATTTACTGATAGCAGGAAACGCATTATGCGCCTTCTATGGACTTCTTAGAGATTAGGATAGCTAACTGATCTCAAATGGCCCAGATCAGCATTTTTTTTTAGGAACATACTGCCTAGTGTAATCTTTGTCGTTAATTCAAAGGAAAAACTCAAAGCAGTCTTGTATGATTCTGATCACCAGGACCTTCACAGGGTCAAAAAGGTCACTGAGTTTAAATGAGAATGTGACCTTTCGCTTGGAACAGTTATCTAGGTTCTAGAGACCCTTTAGAGAACAATCAGGAATTTGACATTGTCTGACCTTATTTGACCTGAATGCCATGATCTAGGAACCTCAAACTTTGACCTAGGTGATTCCACGTAGACATTAACACACCATGTGAATTTGGTGTCTCTAGCTCTCTTAGTTACTGGGATCCCAGCGGGGTCAAATTGACCCTCCCACCCGAGCGAAGGGTATTCAACTGGCCACCCGGGCGCGTGTTAAATGTGCTAATTTTGGCATTTCGTCCATTTTGTTTTGGATGTACCGTGCACCAGTATGTATGGTTCAATGAGTCAATAAGTATGCTGGATGATTATTAATGTACTTGGGACATGGGTGTGAAGACCGGGAAGTGTTAAAGGGAATGCTTTACATTTGAAGATATTGAAGCAATCACCAAATATGATGAAATAAGCTCGCTGATAACTATTGGTATTTTCTAAGTAGAAAAGGTTATTTTTTTACAACAAAATTATGTGTAGCAATATGCTCCTCAGAACGTCGTTCTCTGATTACGTCATGGAGCGTTTGTATCCCGTTAAAGTGCTATCAAACTAGCCGTGCGAAAGTACCACCCTAGCACGCACTTGGAGTAACTCGCCAGGAGACGGCGGTGGTGGTGCTTGATCACACTGATATTAGGTGAAAGCTTCTTATTGTCATCTTGAACCAAAGATTTGAACGTGGGTTGTAGACCTTGTTCTGTCGTAATTATTATGCAATAGTTACCATATAATGACTTCTTCGCTGAAAGAGCTTCATTTTTACATTTAAAAGGTGAGCACCCATTTTTGCTGGGGACTAGCCATTGCATATTGAACGGAAAAATGTACACATCTTAGGAGCATTTTTAAAGGAAGTTTTCCACATTGTTTTGGGGTTTGCAACTGAAATAGCCGTTTTGGAGATCATTTCATGGAGTTCACAGCCCTGTCCCTCTTACGACCTAAAGCTATCTAGTCTCTGAGGTACACACCCGGGAAATGACCATTTAGTGTAAACCATTTCCAGGTCATTCAGGTATGTATAGCATCATAGCAGCGCCATCGGAATCCCGCCAACACATTGGTCACGCGGCGTTCAAGAGCGAGAAGAATATTGCCGTCGAGCCTTTCAGATCCAGTGTCCGTGAGCTTCATTTCCAAATAAAGTGGACGTCAATTGGTTCTCAGTCAATGTCTAGCAGCCTCTGCAAGTCTCAGTCACGAATCGCATTGTATGTTATATAATATAAGAGGTTGGACATGGAAGTAAGAGGTAAGGAAGTAAGGAAGCAAGACTTGCAATCGAAAAACTTGAGAATAGCGACATGACCTAGCACGTCAATACAAGCAAAAATATTAACCCAACACATAAACATGTGAGGACACCGCGCAGTACCGCGGGCAGAGGGGCACAGGGGGCATGAACCCTCTCCCTAGGTTCTGAGGGCCCGTAGGACCCGTCGGGACCTACGATTAGGGCCCGAAAGGCCGGTCGTTAGTGGTATTCAAGAACCCCGGCCGGCATTGCCGGTCACTCCAATGCCAGTCAGAGGGCCTGCGTGCTGGTCAGGGGCTCCTGAGTCGATAACGCCTTATATGTCGATCGGATACAACCACTAACGCACAGTCGGCCCCGTGGCAGCGTGGGCCTGAGGGTCCATTTTCCAAAGCAGGGACGAAGCCAGAGCATCGGTCGGGGCCCCACAGTGCATAACGGGGCCCTGTGCTGGCATGGGGCCCAAGTCGGCCAGAGGCAGTGTTCGAGGAGAGCCGAAGAGCTTGGAGGGCTCAGCGGGTCCAACGATCAAGAGCTCAATCGAAGGGCCTAAGGGCACGAAGGGCTGGTCGCAGTCTTATTCAGAGGCCTCGGTCTGCGGGGGCGGGACCTCAGCTGACAGTGAGAGCGCCGTTTACACCGGTCAGGGGCACACTGAGTCGATATGGGTCTATGTATGTCGTATGTATGTCGATATGTCGACCAGGCACCACCAGTATTGCACAGCCCGCTCCATATCGGTGGGGCCTGAGGGCCCACTCCCCTATCACCTACATAGCCGGGGCCAGCGATTTCCAGTGGTCAGGGCCCCTGTATCTGTCAGGACCCCACAGTGTCTAACAGAGGGTCCTGTGCTTGCAATGGGCCCTGAGCAGATCGAGGGCAGTGTTCGATAAGGCCCAGAGAGGGGTTATAGCATCGCTGACCGGGAAGGTGGGAAGATTAGATACTGCATAAAGGCGGAAAAAGTGACCCCGCAAACCATTTGACTGTTGGTTGCGGCGTCGTTGACCTAAGTAAACAACATTTTTCTTAGGTTCCGGACACCCCTTTCTGAAGATGTGCGAAAAAATGCGTAAAATGTGTAACACTACACGGGGCCGATCAAATATTCCTTCAGAACAGAGGTCGTTTTCTATTTTTCTCTTCTAGCCAAAGGTGAGGGTAGATAAATCGAAAACGACCAAAGCCCTAAAGAAATCCATTGGCACTGGTGATTTTTTCTTGTCATCATATTTTTTCATAACTGTCCGGATGGAGATGCCATGCCTTCCAAAGTATCTTGGTTGTTTAAGCGATGCGTAGGATGTCGATATTAAAGCATTTGTTGACGCTTTAAAACGTGACTCCACGAGAGAAAAAATAACCTACTGGGCTAGGATTTTGAAGGACTTCGCAGCGGCATCAGCCATAGGTGATCTAGAAAGTTTGGACGCAGAAGGACTGAACAAGCTGCTCTGTTTCTTCGTGATCCAGCTAAAGAAGACGGACGGTAGTGGGTACGAAACCAACTTAATGCGTTCTACGGTCTCAGTACCTGGCCGTGATATTATGGAAATGGCAAGAGAGGTTTCAAAAAATATATTGGTTACCAAGGCCCAAGAGATGTGACTAAAGCCAAGCTTAAACTCCTTAAGTCGAGAGGAAAGGGTAATCGCCCGAACCAGGCGCTCGCCATGAGCAGAGGAAGTGCAGGTGCTATATGCCACAGGCCAGCTTGAGTTCCGCAGCTCCGAGGCTCTTCAGCGCACGCTCTGGCGGCAGACAGTGCTGTTCGGACACAGGGACCGTGATCAGATCCGCCAGCTGAAATGGGGCGATGTCCAGCCAAAGACCGACTCAGTATTTATCACTGACCGAGCGGCTCACCAAGACTCACGACGAGGGATCTGTCTCAGGTAGCTGGGCTTTCAGACCAAAGGCCTTCGCAAACGCTGAAAATCCCAAAAATGCCCGGTTCAGACATATAAGCTGCTGGCGGCTCGCCGCCCAGCCAAGACGCTCCAGGACGGTCCTTTCTTCCGGACAGTAAATCACTGCTGGCCTCCCGGTGGTGCCACAGACAGCCAGTGGAACAAAAACTCGCCGATGGGAAAGAACAAGATAGCACGCATGCTCAAGACAGCATGGGAAAACACCGAGATTTTGATTGTGAAACCGAATGGTCTTATCCCGGGCAAAAGAACAAACCATTCAGCCCGCAAAACCTGCGTGAAGAGGACATCGGACACAGGTTGTCCGGGAGAATACGTAGTCCAGTTGACAGACTACAAATCTGTGACGAGCCCGAAAAGCCACGCAGCTGATATAAACAGCCGAAAGGCTCTCTGTACTAGCCGTGACTGGATCTCGGTTTAGTGGGGCCGCAAAAGACAGTGTCGGGGACATCGGCAACAGAGGCAGCAGTGAAAGCGAAAGTTATTTTCAATATCACTAACTGCCAGAACGCCGTTGTAGCGAGCAGCTAATGAAGTGAGTCGCAGGAAGTGATGCAAAAACTCTGATTACCTACGAAACGAAATGCGGGCTTCATTTAACTATGTTTCACATTTGCAATACATTTATTAAATACGATAGAAAATTGGACCGTGCTGGGTAACCACCAGGGATTAAGGTTGTACTGAAACTGGAAATAAGCCTGAAACACATTTATATTTTTGTTTGCATTGTTCGCCGCACTTGCTCGATGACCAGAGAAACATTTGATCCGCGGAAAATGAAATATTACGTAATTGATCACGGTTCACCTCCGTTCAGGAAAGTGCGCCAAGAACAGCCAAATAAAATATAGATGCCCAGTCGCCCAGAGCCTTTGTCCCATTGACTTATTACATCTGACAGCCAAAAACCTTTTGCCGAAAGCCCGAGCTAATGGTAAAAGAGGGTGCTGCAACATGATAGAACAGGCTTATCCTGAATAAGGTGACGTAAGCTAAATCCGTTCGCGCTGCAGGAGGTTGTAGAAGGAATAACATGACTGGAGGTCTGCGATTTCCAACATTACGTAATATTCCACCAGTCATTCAAATCAAAGCAAATTCGAGGAAGCGTCAGAGCTAATACATTACCAACACCTGTTCAGACGTGTGCTCTGTCAGATTCAAAACCACAGCCGACTAAAGAATCGCGTAGAACTAGAGCGCAATAGGCTTTTCGGAATCGGTTAATAAACCATTGCGTCGGAATAAACGGAGAACCGATTGTTTTTCTCTGAGATAGTATTGAGTCAAAATGTGAGTCATAAATATGCTTTAACTGCTCTAATAATTAGCATTTCATTAAAAAACCCATTTGGAGGGAGTTACCTCTTGTGCAGCACGCTTACTACCAAACTTTCATAAACTAAAACTAAAGGCATTTTCAAGTGAATGGGAAGAAACAACCTTAACACGCGCTCGTGTGGGGTCAAATTGACCCCCCAAAAAGGTTTTTCCAGAATGATTTCCGACCAGCGCGGCGTAGCCGTGCCAAATTTTGCATAGCTGGAGACAATTAAATAGCGGATCGTTTGGCATAAAAAATTTAGATGTTCCTTGTAAGGATCGAGATCTATGGCAGGTTAAAGTCAAGCCATGGTTTCAGCGAAGGCAGTTTCTAGGGAATCCTTCAATCTGATCCAACAACGGAGTGTTAGACGAAGCCACGTATCCCTGAGATGCGTTCTTAGGCAACATTCAACAACAGTTGAATGAGCAAATTGCATTAACCTAAGGTCATATATGAATGTCACACCAAGGTTAAAACCAACTTGTTTTGTTTCTTTGGGGCTTGCTGTATGGGATAATTTTTGGTGCTCATTCCGAACATATTGATAGCAGGAGCCGCATTATGCATCTTCCAGGGACTTCTTAGAGGTCAGAATGGGTCACTGAACTAAAATGACCCAGGTCAACATTTTGTTTTAGGGACATATTGCCTAGCGTAATCTCTGTCGCGTAGTCAAATGCAGAACTCAAAGCAATTTCGCATGATTTTGGTCACCATGACCTTCAAAGGTCAAGAAAGACCACTGACCTTGAATGACCATGTGACCTTTTCCTTAGAAACGGTTGTCTAGGTTCTGGGAGCAGTGTGGAGACCAACCTGGAACTTGACCTTGTTGACCTTTTTTGACCCAAAAGTCATGACCTAGGAACCTGAAAATTTGACTTAAGTGTGTTTACGTACAGGTCAACACACCCTGTAAATTTGGTGTCTCTTGCTTTCTTAGTTTTTGAGATCTCAGGGGGTCAAATCGCCACCCCTACACACACGCACGAGCGCAGGGTATCCAGCCACCTACCCGGGCGCGTGTTAACCCAAGGTCTCCTCACCACTATCCAGGTTGCTGACATTTCCCACAAAATGACCAATTAGATATTATGCAGTCATTCACTCAAACACTTCCAATATGACTGAACATTATATTAACAGAAGGCATGGAAACGATGTTAGCTTTACGCATGTGAGACAGACCACCGTATAACAAAAGCAAGTGGTAAATGGTTGTTGCCATTACAAGAATGGCTGCGATATCGATAGAGGTTTCGACATCGATGATATAGGCATATAGCGATGAAGACGAGCCTTCGGCTTGGTATGTAACTCTTTTTATATTTGTTCGCATGGCTTTAGAAACAAAAAGGCACTCATGCAATGACTTTTGTCAGTTTGTGTCGCAGTATATTTTAGCTGCTATTTGAGCTGAAATGAACATATAGGGTCAGCAATCATAGCCGCATTGCGGCGGGAGCATTTTAAAACTGTTTCCAGCCGTTACAAACTCGAAAAGAGTCATGGCCGAAAGACAATTCCCTCAGAAACTTCTGTGACGGTCAGGGCCCCATGGGATCCGGTAAAACTGGCGCTGCAGAATACGTGACTGACGGTGATAAATGTGACATGCTGTAGATTGCTGCGATATTTGAATGGACCAAGAGCAACACCGCGAGGCACCAAAGCTTGGTGAAAATGAATATGTTTACGTCTTATACAGCTTGCCATTTACCAGTTTACCTACCTACCAGCCGCCGATCCCATACCCACCGGCGCAGCGGGACGGACTATTCGGTCCCGACGTCTCTCGGATTGGATTGACCAACTTCGTCAGTGCGGTGGCAAGCTACGGTAAATCAGTTTTTGGTTGCATTTTGCAAGGACATGTTGACCTGTAATTGCATCGTCATCTATTTGAATGTGACGTAAATGTTTGCATGTCAGGCAACATAAGTCACAACACTAATTTCAACAAAGCGACAAATACACATCATTTAAAAATATTACCTGTTTTTGGTTCTCATGTTCAAATTCGGGCACAAACGTTTTCTTTACTGGTTAACTCACCCCCTACAATCAACCAAAAGTTGTCATATGCGAAAACCGGTAGCTACTATGTGCAATGAAGGATATTATTTGGCTTTCCACTGGGTGTGAGCTTCATCCAAACGGTGCCTAAAAGTCAGAGGCAAGGAACTGTGAACGAACTGTGAGTAACATGGAACATGCTGTGAGTTCTGCCGAAACGGGCTGTGGGTCCTGCCGAAACATTTTAAAAAAGACACGCACGATGTCCCTAAAACTAACGAAAGCACTCGGACGGTGCATGATGGATGCTTACATACAGGCATGTTTGCTCCATTTAATTTCAACGCAATAAGACCGGGCTATCATCCGCTCCCCAGCAAAGTTCTGGGAAACGAGTCGAAGCATACTCAATCACACGAACGAGCTCACAACTCTGGCGCTTTCTAAACTAAGTATACCTTTCATCGCTGGTGATCATCCATTGTTTCATCAGATGAAGTCCTGGTTTCGGAATCCACAATCTCCATCAGCTCAGTGTCCGATGATTGGGTTATGGAGTCAGCAGCTTACAAGCCTCAAACCATGTCTTCCCCCTAACACTCTACTGTTTTGTATTCCACTCACATTTGCATATACCCACAATCTTTCCATTCGTCTCGCGTGGTTCATGGTCTAAGCCCCAATCCCGAAAACGGACCACCAGAGTCGCGCGCAGATGATCTGTGGCCGTGTAGTCTGCACGGGCCCACTGACCCTAACATTAGTTTGGGGCTCCACCCACCTGCTGTCGGCCGGCGGTGCGAGACCCGTGTCAAACAGGACCGACGGGCGGCCGCGGGGCGGCCCTGCTCCGTCAGCTCCCGGCGGCACACTGGTCGGCGCTGGCGGCGGCCGTCTCGCTCGGCCGCGCGCCGATCTGGCGACGCTCGCGTCTCCTCCGCAGCCAGCCCCGGATCCGCCTGCTCCCAACGACAGGACAGCTCCTGGAGCCACCTGCTCCCGACGACAGTCAGCCCCGGAGCCGCCTGCTCCCGACGATAGCTCCCGGAGCCGCCTGCTCCCAACGACAGACAGCTCCTGGAGCCACCTGCTCCCGACGACAGCCAGCCCCGGAGCCGCCTGCTCCCATCGACAGCCGGCTCCCGGAGCCGCTTGCTCCCGACGACAGCCAGCCCCGGAGCCGCCTGCTCCCGACGACAGCCGGCTCCCGGAGCTGCCTGTTCCCGTCGACAGCCGGCTCCTGGAGCCACCTACTCCCGACGACAGACAGCTCCTGGAGCCACCTGCTCCCGACGACAGCCAGCCCCGGACCTGTCTGCTCCCGACGACAGCCAGCCCCGGACCTGTCTGCTCCCGACGACAGCTCCCGGAGCCGTCTGCTCCCGACGAAAGCCGGCTCCCTGAATCCGTCTGCTCCCATCAACAGCCAGCTCCTGGAGCCGCCTGCTCCCGTCAACAGCCAGCTCCTGGAGCCGCCTGCCCCCGTCAACAGCCAGCTCTTGGAGTCACCTGCTCCCAACGACAGTCAGCAACGGAGCCGCCTGCTTCCGATGATAGACAGCTGCCGGAGCCACCTGCTCCCGTCGACAGCCAGCTCCCGCAGATGTGCGATGTTCTCTTCAATATAAGTCTCAGTTAAGTTACGCGCGCCGCAGGTGGCGTATTTCACAACACGACAGGTCGTTCGGTAGCGGGAACCGGGTTACGTGGGAGGTTGTTCCATTATCGGCATCGTAAGCCCATGCGATTTTGCGCTTTCAAAAGTGTTCTTGCTTTGGGCGACCATCTCAGGAGTGTCACGACTTTCATATATGTCGCCATCGCCGCTGCTGTGCCTGTTATGTTTAAACGCTTTCTGTGACTGTTAGTTACTCCCTAACGTAAAGACTAAAAATGTTTGTTGTGAGGGCTCTAGGCTATTTTGGACTGGGATGGCCCACTGAGCTCTTGCTATGTTTTGTTGACCTTGGTTGTGTATATATATATATATATATATATATATATATATATATATATATATATATATATGTGTGTGTGTGTGTGTGTGTGTCTGTGTTTGATATATGTATATATATATATATATATATATATATATATATATATATATATATATATATATATATATATATATATATATATATATATATATATATGCATGTATGCATCGTAATGCACTTAAGTCCCATATCTTATGTCCTACAGCATATCGTCAACGGATGAATTTATTGATATTGTGGCAATCCAGTCAGTCCTAGGGTCTTCAGATGCCTCTTTAGGTGTTGAAAACCTAGTTAAAAACGTAGACAAGACAGTAGTAATAGCCTTATTCCTCGGGAAAAACCAGGAGAAATAGACTGGATGATATTTCGGCAATATGCCTTTTATGAAACAATAGCAGAAGTGAATTAACAATTGCCAGCCGATGATCCTCCTCGATTTTTCAGGGTTTTTCCTGAACAGCAGTTTTTACAGGACATCAACAGCCCGGGAATAAAACAGAGAGCGTTTGCCAGCCATTACCATGATGCAGTGCATATCTAAGAATTAGAATGCGCGAAAATGCGTGTACATACAAACAAATCCAAGCAAACAGGTGTCACGCATCACGCTTCATTCAAGCATGCAAGCGAGTTGAAATAAACAGGCATCACAATTATGCATGCAAGCGATTTCAATTAAACAGGCATCGCACATCACGCGTCAGACATCACTTACACATGTAAACGATTTTAAGCTAGCACATGTCACACATAAAGGCACATGTGACGTTCTCATAATCTGTCATGATGAGTCCTGAATTTTAAGATTTGGACGCCACTTTTTATAAGAATAGATTTACTTATTTTCCTGTCTGGGTGGTCCGGTACTCTATAGATGACTTTGACCTCTACGAGAGGCATAGGGTCTATACCTCTCTCGATTTCAACCTGAACGTGTTTTTCCAAAAAATGGTCACCGAAAGGGCATTTCCTGTTTTGTTTTTAGCTTCTCGTATGTGTTCATTATATCTCAAAGGAATAGGGTTTGTGGACTCCCCAACATAGAATATGTCCCTCACATGGTTTCCACACGGTTTACACTTGATTTCGTAAACCACGTTTTTGCGTGCAAACCCCCTGAAACCCAGACTTGTATAAATGACATCTATTACCATTTGGCTGCATATTAGCCGGCAACCGCTGTCTGTTTAATCTCCGGAATGTTGGTGTCTTGTAAAACTGTCTTGCTGTTTCAAAAAAGCCTGAAAAATCGACTTGGATCATCGGCAGGCATTTTGAATTCACTTCTACTATTGTTTCGACAATGCCATGTTGCCGAAATATCAACCAATCTATTGCGCCACTCTCCTGGTTTTGCTCCGAGGAATAAGGTTATTACTACTGTCTTGTTAACGTGAATAATGTTCCTCGCGAATGCAATGAACAACTTGCGTATTTCGAAAACGCATGCATTGAAAGAGCCATAGTCTTCATCTTCGACCGCGTAAGCAGTTATTCTGACATTACTTCCCTCAAAAATTTCGTAGTGCTTTCTTGAACAATTTCTTAAAGCCTGTGCTCTTGAAGTTCCTTTTAGTGGGCCAGAAGAGCGAATGTATTGTCAGTTTGACAGCGTTTCGATGTGCTATCCTGCTATATATTTTTCCGCCAATTTCTTTGAAAAACGTATAGAAGCCGACGTGCCACAAAATGAAGACAAAAGACCTGACAATCCACAGTTGTATGAAGATGATATCTTCCTGGGGGTTAGGGACAGAGAAACTAAAACATATCAAAAGCACACATAAGCGTGACTCTGGTTTAAGTCCCTCTGAGGAGCTAAGGGTTGAAGTGTAATGCTGTTTTTCTTGAGGTGATACGACGACAGTGTACGGAAAGCAGACTAACCATGGACTATGCTTAAATGCTGGCAGTGAATGTCTTCGACGTCACAAAATAAGCGTCATAAGTTAATTCCTTAGGTGTGTATTCAAGCATTGCTCTAACTAAACAGCGTAACATTCAGAATAAGAACGAATCAGGGGGGATTTTGGGTGAATAAGGTGTTTTTTTACATTCTGACGTTGAAAACGAAATGCAATAACATATGACAAGACACTTGATAAAATTTGGACGGGAAAATCATGTACGAGAAGCATATAAAGAAAACTATGATCCATTTCAATTGTACGCAGGAGAGAAGGGATGATGATGCTTGGTCGAAAAAATAAAAGGGGCGATAGGTGTTGCAATTGTTACAATTTCATATATTGCCTCCTATCACGCTGTTAGCATGGTCATAAGGATACTTACCACTGCGCTACAAGAGAGCTGACAGACACAAGTGACCAGACAGGGTGTGGAACTTAAGATAAAGTAAGAAGTCGTAATAAATGCGTCCTCATTACTGAAACGGAAGCCATCAAGTTCGTTGGGAGAGGAAATCTGAACACGCGCCCTCTGGTAGGGGTTAAATTTGACCCCCCCCCCCCCCCCTCTGAAGGGCTCAATTTGATCCTCTCCTCCAAGGGCGCCTAACTTTGCACAGCAATTTAAATAGCGGACATTTTCGTGTAAAAATAGAAGTAAATTGCAAGGTCGCTGACCTATGGCGGGTCAAAGTCAAGCATCGGCTGTCAGCAAATGCCATTTTTGGCAATCGTTCAATCTGATACGACAGCGGATGTCAGACGAAGCCATATATCTCTGAAACTGTCAACATACCAACTGAACTTAAAATAACAACAAATTTCATTGACTTATGGTCAGGTATGAAGGTAAGGCCGAGGGAAAAACTAACCTGCTTTTTGAGAGCAGAGCTCGTTTTATGGGGTAGTTGTACTTATTTTGAATTCATTTATGTCAGGGACCACAACAGATATGTTTCGCGGACTTTTAAAGCTCAGTTTAGGTTATTGGCCTTACAAGACCAAGGTCGACATTCTGTTTTAAAGAACATGTCGCCTAGCATCATCCCTGATGTTTATTTGAATGGAAATCGTAGTTTTTTTGTCGCCTTGGCCCTTTTAAGGTCAAACCTGATCACTGATCTGGAACAAGCACCACTGATTTTTTGCTCAAAGTAGGTATCTAGGTTCACGGCGGTTGCGTGAGGTCTGAGAGCATTTTGGACACCAATTAAGAGTTTGACCTTGTTTGACATTATTTGACCAAAGATCATGACCTAGGAATGTCAAATTTGGACATAAGTGAGTAAACGTACAGGCAGCCCACTCTGTGAATTTGGGTGCCTCTAGCTATCTCAGTTTACAAAATCTCAGGGGTCAAATTGCCCCCTCACTCAAACGAAGAGCATTCAACCGGCTACTCAGGGCGCATATTAACGCGAGACGCCACACCAGCTTTGGGCGCAAAGAGCGGCGACGAGAACCTGGAAAGGCTAGGCTCATGCTACGAATGGAAAATGCATGTATCACTGCAACCAGACGAACATCAGCGAAAACACAACAACGACGAAACTGAAACATCACAATTGACGAACACCTTTCCCGCTTCCAGCAATCGGACGATGCGGAGCAGAGTCTTATCACTCAGGATGAGTCAAGTGTGACACATTGAACGATTTAGTGTATTGCGTGAATAAAACTCTGCTTTTAAAAAGCTGAAATGAGACGGTTTTTCCTCAGCTTCAATCCGAACCTCTCTCAGCTGCTGCGTTTTGGGATCAGAGCTATGTGTGGGCGCTGATTTCTACGGTCCGATCGTGCTATTCCAGGTCAATGGCACACACGGTGGTAAAGGCTCAATGAGCCACAATGCTCGGCACGGGCTGTCCTGTCCTATCACGTCACCTGATCTTGCTGCAACCCGTGCCACTAGCTCACAGGCCACACCTGGCACTGCCAAACGACGAGAGCCTACAACGACCCGAATCCGCCCCGCCACGGGCGGGTGGATGCGTAGGGCAGGCGCCTGTGACCAACTGGAGCTATCGGGAAGACAAACTGAGCCATCGGAAACTAAGTTACCATGAAGATGACGGGAGGAAAACCTTTGCATGCTTGTCTCGTGTTTGGCAGAGCAAGAGCTTGGAAATGATTGATGTTTGCAGGCAAGCAACGAGAGAAAACCCAAATGTGTATTTAAAATTTTGATTGGTTTGATGGATTGGACACTAGCAGCACCAGTGCATAGCAGGGCAGTACGTCGCAGTGGCGAATACTCGCAAAAACAGTTGCATAAAAAACCAACATTTGTTGGGCTTAACTTTCGTAACTGTAATTTCACTGTAAGGATGAACTACATGCAGACGAACGTTTGATGTGATTCGATCGCAAAACCCATGCCTTTTGCGTCGAGTGAATACCAGCTACACCT
>NW_023596523.1:0-19703 GCF_011947565.3 Pollicipes pollicipes
GCTGGATTCGAATTGCCAACGTCAGAGCGAATTACATGAGGTGGTTCCCTTGACAAGGATTCCGCGATCAGAACGGATTAGCCTTGCTAACTCTGTTTCAGTACGAGTACGCCCACCGCAGTAAAACCATTCGTCGCATCGGCAACATCCGCGCCGCCGATGGCCCCCAACGGCAAAGTCAGCATGATCGCAAACAGTCCGGGGAACGACTACCAACATCCGCATCCGAATCAACCCCAATCAGTCGCGTCACGTTCGCCGCGTGGGGCACACAGCCGCCCGCCCGCCGTGAGAAGGCGACCGGATGGCGCGCCGGCGGCGCCACCGCCGCGCGGATCCCATTACTGGGTCACTCGGAGCCGGGCTTCGCCGGAAGCCCCCAACGCGGAACTCGGGCAAAACGCGGCGGCATTCAGCACAAGCGGGCTGCCAGACGCTCACGTGCTCTCGCTCTGAGACGCGTGCCTCTGTTTGGCTGTGTGAAGCCGTCGGGATCGAGGGCAGCCGGCGTCTGTTCAGCGTCCACTTCGTGGCCTGCACCGACCAAACCGCCAGCTCCGAGGACTCGGGGAGCAATTTACTGGCGCATCCACAGGAACCCGCACAACAGGGTATTACGACGGCGGTTGCCAAGCGGCACACACACACACACACACACACACACACACCCAACACACACACACACACACACACACACACACCACACACACACACACACACACACACACGCACGCACGCACGCACGCACGCACGCACGCACGCACGCACGCACGCACGCACGCACGCACGCACGCACGCACGCACGCACGCACGCACGCACGCACGCACGCACGCACGCACGCACGCACGCACGCACGCACGCACGCACTCACACACACACACACACACACACCACACACACACCACACACACACACACACACCACACACACACACACACACACACACAGCGCTATGGAATCAATGTGTAAATGGAGCAATAACCAACATTTCATGACGCCGAAATGATGCAATTAATAAAACGTATTCATTACCCTCCATAAACAACACTTTAAACAGAAATAAGCTAGCTCGGAGAAGAAAATATGTGTAAATGCAGAAACGTTCAGTTAACAGCGAAACATAAAACCTAAGCCGAGTCGGGAAGCGGTGCACCAATCCTCGTCCCTGCCGTCAAGAGCCCGTGTACCGATCCTCGTCCCTGCTGCCAAGAGCCCGTGTACCGATCCTCGCCCCTGACGTCAAGAGCCCGTGTACCGATCCTCGTTCCTGCCGTCAAGAGCCCATTTACCGATCCTCGTCCTTGCCGTCAAGAGCCCATGTACCGATCCTCGTCCCCGCCGTCAGGAGCCCGTGTACCGATCCCCGTCCCTGCCGTCAAGAGCCCGTGCACCGATCCTCGTCCCTGCCGTCAAGAGCCCGTGTACCAATCCTCGTCCCTGCCGTCAAGAGCCCGTGTAGCGATCCTCGTCCCAGCGACGCTCGTGCGAGCCTCACCTCCTTGCCGTTCGAGGAGAGATCGGGCTCGTCTCGACCGATCTCCTTGCGCCATACGCGCACCATGGTCTCGAAGGCCGAGTCACGGCTGAGCAGGCTACCGAACACGTGGCGGCCTTCGCTGCTCACCACGGCCACCGCGTTGGGGATGATGCGCGCCGTCTTCTCCTTGGTGATGGCCAGCACCAGCGAGCACGGAATCAGTATCTGGAAGCGTGGACCAGTATATGGTGACGCGCGAACAGTATCTGGCGGCGCGAGCCAGTATCTGGTGACACGGGAATATTATTTGGCGGCGCGGGCCAGTATCTGGTGACGCGCGAACAGTATCTGGCGGCTCGGGCCAGTATCTGGTGATACGGGAATATTATTTGGCGGCGCGGGCCAGTATCTGGTGACGTGGAAGCAGAATCTGGCGGCGCGAGCCAGTATCTGCTGACACGGGAGCAGTATCTGGCGGCGCGGGCCAGTATCGTGACGCGAAAGCGGTATCTGGCGGCACTGGTTATAATCTGGTAGCACGGGGCAGTATCTGGTGGCGCGAGCCATTATCTGGTGACACGGGAGCAGTATCTGGCGGCGCGCGCCAGTATCTGGTGACGCGGGAGCAGTATTTATCGGTGACATTTGGCAGCACGAAATCCGCACCTTGCAGTACGGTGTCGGTATTTGGTGAAGGTCACTGGGAAGGTAAGATTTTAAAATTGATATTACGAGCAACACCACGAGATGCATGCTGCACGGTTGTCAAGTTGTGAACTACTGCGTCTCTGTCCTGTGCTTTTGGCTGCGCGAGTACAAGAATCTGAGCGTCGAACGGTAACAAAGCTTTATGACATGATACTACGAAGTGGCACATATTCATAACATTCATGGGGTGCAAAGCCATCTGGGTATTATTTCATTACCTGGGACTGAACCGACTATCCTGTTTTGTATTGAACCATCGTAAGCCACAAGGTTGATGCGTATGACAATCAAAACAATGGAGAATGGACGCTTATTTCACGCGTGTTTACGTGCATTCACCATTATGAGGGATCGATAACCATTACTTATGACCTCGGTAGCATTTATTCACGCATATTTTAGGACGCAATACGGCAGGGACATCCAACGTCCAATTACTGCACTGGGCTAATCCAATATCGGTCTCCGCTAAGTGTTTTCACGACAGAAAACCGTGGCAGGGGGACCCCAACTGCCCGCATGTCATGATAATTCAGTTTGTCATCAATATAGTGGCAACCTGCCTTGTTCTGCGCCATGATGGCGTGGCCTAAGAAGATGAAAAGAGGGTGGAAAAGGTGAAAGGCGAACAAGTGACTGGCGGGGTACAAACGACGACGCTGTGACTTACCCTGGTAACGTGCCCGAAGAGGTTGGAGTAGAAGGCGAAGTGATGACTGGTGACGTAGAGCCGGCCCTGCAGCAGAATGTCGCTCACCAGCGCACATGAGAACGCTGAAACACCAGTGGTGACCACGCCCTCAGGCACCATTCCCACTGCTCACCACACGGCCGAAAGCTGACAGACACGAATAAAAACGATTGATATAGCACGTTGCCTTGTTCGGAGCGCGGCGATGCTGTTTTGAAAGATCATCGATCGTGAAAACTGCAACATGGTGAAAATGCCGGCATCCGAATACATCATCACCAAACTTTTTCCCTTGCAAGCTGGACCGTGAACGTCCAATTTCAGCTGTATTGCGTGCAAGCTGCGCTTTTGGACAAACGTGCTGCCCCATCAGTATTGTGCTTAACGTCATAAACTCCCATTTCGCGGAACTTAGAATGCTACTACCTCGCGCACCAGCGGTGTTCTGAGCATTCCAATCTCGTGTCTTCTCTAGCTTCCATTTCATGGCAGCCTTCAGTCCCTATCTCGCAGTTATTCCTAGCCCCGTCTCGCGGCCTAGTCCAGCCACGTTTCACACGGTCTTTACGCCCTCCTCCCTCCCCCCCCTACCCCACCGCCAACCACCTTCCCACGCCCCCCCCCCCCCCCCCCAGCGGCCCGGCTCTGCCCGGCCCCACTCACATTTAAACGATCTTCTCGTGGGCGTCCAGGTCCTTAAAAACGCCGCAGGAACTTGCGCTGCGAACGTGACACTTCGAACGACGGCTGCGAGTCCAGCCGGTTCATCATGGGGGTGCTGCGGCTGAGGCTGCGCAGCGCGTGTCTGGAACACGGCGCGGCGTCCGTGAGGAAATGGCCAGGGCGAGGCGCCGCGAAGCAGCACAGGAAGGTCTGCAGCACGGCGCGGCGCGGCCGAGTGTATGGCGAGAGCGAGGGCGCGAGGCACCGCGAGGCAGAGCAGGAGACGGGGGACCAATTCAGACGCGCTTCGCGGTCCAGCAAACTGTTGAACTGACTCGAGTATAAATGTCACGTAATGTTTCCATCTACAAAAGCCATTGCCGCCGGCCATTACGGCTCGCTCGAGGAAAGAGTTAATGTGTTGACGGCGCTTGGGCTCCAGCAGCAGCGTCGTGCCGTCGTCGCCTGGAAGAGCTCAGGGCGTGTCCTCATGGCGGGGCGGCCGCCGTCGAGCCGATGGTGAGGGCCGATGTGATGTGATGGCGTCGTGTGACGTGATGAAGACATGTGATGTGATGACGAGATGCAATGTGACAACGTTATGTGATGACGAGACGGAATGCGATAACGTGGTGCGATCCGATGACTTATGTGATGTACTAATGCGATGTGATGTGATGATGTGTTTGATGCAATGATGCGACGGCGTGTCTGACATGATGATGTAATGCGATGTGGTGACGCCATGTGGCATGTGACGTGATGATGAGTGACAGGCGTGTGTAATGTGATGACGGGATGTAATGCCAAGACCGACTTTGAATCCGATAACGGAGTGTGATATGATGACGGGATGTGATGTGATGACGGGATGTGACATGATGACCGGATGGGACGCGATGGCGGGACGTGATGCGATGGGTAGGATGAGTGATTCGGCAGGTGTAACGCGGTTCACGCCACCGGCTCCGCGATGTCACAGGGTCACGCGCAGGCGACGCCACTACGTGAGGGGCAGTGAACACTACCGAACCGGTACGTGACAGCCGCGGATGTGGGTCAACGGCACGCGGAGAGCCATCGCCCCGGCGTGGCCCTCACCGAGAACGAGTCGCGTCGGACATGTGACGTGATCGTGACGTGCTCATGTCACACACGTCGTCCCAGAGGGGAGCTGGGCGGGACGATCGGGTGGGGTTCGTTATCCTCGATGGGCTTTATCGGTCATGATGAAGCTTGAGACGGGACGGATGGGCTAGAAGGCGCCTCGAATCTTACATGCTGGTTTTTAGTCGCGTGACGCGGCTGGGCTGCTGTTGGGATAGCCGTTGGAGGCTGAAAATATCGCAATAGCTTTGAAGGAGGGGATTTTCCCAGCCTTTCCAAACGATACCCCAGTACCATCGATCCCGCGTGCCCGAAACGGCGAGCGAATACCTTCATTCGCATCATTTACTGCTTGAGAGCGTCCATTCAGAGCACAGAAAACATCCAAAACCTTGCTAAGCGCGCCTACCTAAGCACGCCATTGGAAACACACACAACGGTCTCCATGCCTTCTCAGCTGCTGAGTGGGACGCGTGTGCATCACGGACGACCGCAGCGCAGCGGGTTCATCGACCACGACGGGAAGATCTCTGTGCGGCCCGGTCGGGTCTACTCCCAGGCCCGGTCGGGTCTACTCCCTGGCCCGGTCGGGTCTTCTCCCAGGCCCGGTCGGGTCTACTCCCATACCCGGTCGGGTCTACTCCCAGGCCCGGTCGAGCCTACTCCCGGGCCCGGTCGGGTCTACTCCCAGGTCCGGTCGGGTCTACTCCCTGGCCCGGTCGGGTCTACTCCCAGGTCCGGTCGGGTCTACTCCCAGGCCCGGTCGGGTCTACTCCCAGGCCCGGTCGGGCCTACTCCCGGGCCCGGTCGGGTCTACTCCCAGGTCCGGTCGAGTCTTCTCCTAGGCCCGGTCGGGCCTACTCCCGTCCAGCAGTGCCCGCTCCGCAAAGGCGGTCGGCGCGCCTCCACGGGGACCGCAGCGCGTGTGGGCGGCGACGACTGAGAGAGACGCATCTGCCTGAACGGGACCTCCATGAACATGGCCTCCAGACTTGTCCGAGCAGGACCTCCAGAACAGGACCTTCAGACCTGTCCGAGCGGGACCTCCAGAACAGGACATTCAGATCTGTCCGAACAGGACCTCCAGAACAGGACCCTCAGATTTGCCTGAACAGGACCGCCAGAAGCAGGACCTCCAGACCTGTCCGAACAGGATCTCCAGAACAGAACCTTCAGACCTGACCGAACAGGACCTCCAGAAAAGGACCTTCAGATCTGCCTGAACAGGACCGCCAGAACAGGACCTCCAGACCTGTCCGAACGGGACCTCCAGAACAGGATCTCCAGAACAGGACCTCCAGACCTGTCCGAACAGGACCTGTCCGAACAGGACCTCCAGCTGTGGAGCCGCGCAGTCTGCGCGGCTCAGACCGGGGCTCAGGGCTGACTGCGGTCTCAGGAGGGCTCGACACAGCCCACGCTTGAAGCAGCTCAGCAGATGCCCTTCCGGCAGGCCGCAGCTGCAGGCCGCGGCAAGTGGGCGGCTCGCGATCGACCTCAGCCGTCTGCCTCCCACGCGGCATGCGACGTTGATCGGCTTCCTCTGCGGCCGAACAGGCGTTCGCTGGGCGTCGGCCCTGTAATCCACTGTAACGGGCCCCGGTGCCGCGCGAGCCTCCCAGCCGCGTCATTCGTAAGCTTCGATCGAAGTGACCCACTTCACTTCTATTTGTGCTCCACAGCCCATACGCAAACTACTTTCCAGCGCGGTGCGCGCTATCGGATTTTGATTCATCGACCGTCCACTTTGCAACACGACGGAGCCACCCCGATGAAGTCTGCCAACGGCACCCCACAACGCGGATGACCCTGGCATGACCGTGCACCCTTCAGGAGCAGCACCGGACCTCCGCCTGACCACCAAAGACTGGAAGCCCACGGACGCCGCTGGGTGCTGCCATTTACCCGAGCTGGTCCACGGAACTGTGACAGAAGGTCGGGCAAGCTTCCTACACGCCCACTAGGCACATCACGGAGCGTGAGGTGGTCCTCACGGCTTCCGCCAGCCGCGAACGCACCCGGAAGCGGCTATTGCAATCGAGGTATATACATATACATGTGTACACACACACACACATACATATATATATATATATATATATATATATATATATATATCGCTCACTGTCGCTCACTGTCACGTACCATTGTCTATGTACTTTAACATTGCTTTTTAAGCCGATGGCTATCATTGTCTTTGACGTGAGCTGCAATAGCACATTGGGCAATGCTCTTCATCAGTGATTCATTCTTTGTCACGCGTGGCATAATCCGTCGGTTCTCATCGAACAGGAAAGAAGCTCTCGCACAACACATCGTTGCAACTGAAAGACCGCGACAAAAATAGCCCTAGCTTCCTTGTCGGGGCCATTGACAGAACGGCACGTGCATTGAGAAACGTGAAAGACGGGCATTCAGAGGCGTTACTGCTAGGCGGGTGAGACTCAGACATCACAGTCTGATGGCACCGAATCCCTCAGGCCTCAAAGGCTGCCAGCTCCGGATGGATCCTGTCTGCTTTGTCTTTTATGAGCTTCCTGACATCAGGGATGGGGCACTCAAAGAGTCAGAGATGCTATCAGCATGTGTTGTGAGACTGACTGTACCATACCAGGAATAATGTCAATCACAAGTCACACCGAGCGCGCGAGTGGCAGGCACTGTACATGCGCAATCTTTAACGGACTGGCTCGGCAGACTGGACACAAACCGAAGAAAAAAAAACTCACACAAACGCTCATTAAAAGATGCCTGGTAAAAACTACACCGCGCCAGTGACGGCTAAAAACTACTCCTAACCGCTTGGCGACTATACCGGAAATGGGGCGAACCAAGTCTAGAATGATGCTCTGGTGCAAGGCTCGAACGAAGGCGTGCCCAGCAGCACGCACTCTGTAGAGATGGCGTGCCAAGCAGTACATGCTCTCGCGAGTGCAAGCTAAGAACCACGACCCATTCTCCGCTGCAGCTGACACCCTGCTCGGGACACTCCCACCCCTTCCATGGCATGGTTGGTACTCCACAGTGGCCTGGTATGGCCTGTCCCGCTCCACCGCCGTATCGTCGGGCCTGTCCCGCTCCATCGCCGTCTCGTCGGGCCTGCCCCGCTCCACTGCCGTCTCGTCGGGCCTGTCCCGCTCCCCCGCCGTCTCGTCGGGCCTGTCTCGCTCCGCTGTGGCCTCGTCGGGCCTGTCCCGCTCCGCTGCGGCCCCGTCGGGCCTGTCTCGCTCCGCTGTGGCCTCGTCGGGCCTGTCCAGCTCCGCTGCGGCCTCGTCGGGCCTGTATCGCTCCGCTGCGGCCTCGTCGGGCCTGTCCCGCTCCACCGCCGTCTCGTCGGGCCTGTCCCGCTCCACCGCCGTCTCGTCGGGCCTGTCCCGCTCCACCGCAGTCACGTCGGGCCTGTACCGCTCCGCTGTGGCCTCGTCGGGCCTGTCCAGCTCCGCTGTGGCCTCGTCGGCCTGTCCCGCTCCGCTGCGGTCCCGTCGGGCCTGTCTCGCTCCGCTGTGGCCTCGTCGGGCCTGTCCCGTTCCGCTGCGGCCTCGTCGGGCCTGTATCGCTCCACTGCCGTCTCGTCGGGCCTGCCTCGCTCCGCGGCGCCCTCGTCGGGCCTGTCCCGCTCCACCGCCGTCTCGTCGGGCCTGCCCCGCTCCGCGGCGCGCTCGTCGGGCCTGTCCCGCTCCACCGCCGTCCCGCCGGGCCTGCCCCGCTCCGCGGCGCCCTTGTCGGGCCTGTCCCGCTCCACCACCGCCTGGTCGGGCCTGTCCCGCTTCACTGCCGTGCCGCAAGGCTCGCAGTGCCGTTTCCTCGCGCCCGGGACCCGGGACCTCCGGGACCACCAGGGAGGACCCGGGGCCGCGGTGCTCCGCTCGCCCACCGGATCGGTCCGGAAGCTGCACCTCTGACGCCGGGCCGGAACCGGACTGCGGCCGGCGAGGTGGGGCTCCGAACCGTTGTACCCCGCCCCGCCCTGCCCCGCCTCGGGCCACAGCCTCGCCGTCGCCAACGCCGGGTCGCCGCCGGCAGTGTCTGGATCGTCAGACATCGATTTCGACGCGACACCAACGACTCGCAGACGACGCCACAAGCAGTGCATGAAGGGGTGGGCAGGCGCCGACCCCCACCGAGCCTGACTGACCAGAGCTCCGTTGGGAGTCAGGGGGAGGGGAGGAGCGCCAACTCCACCGCGACTGGCTGGAGCTTCGTTGGGGAGTTCAGGGAGGGGGGACCGGCCCCCGCCGCGACTGGCTGGGGCTTCGTTGAGGAGACAGGGGGGGGGGGGGGAGGGCTGCTAGCCCACACCGCGCCCGTCTGGCGGCTGCACCGCTGTCGGAGTCGGAGTTTCGATGGGCTTCAAAGTTCGGTGATGCGTCAGCCCTTGGCGGTGAGTCAGCTGAGCGGATCGCCTGTGCGAACGTATACCCGCACGGCAAACACGCTCGCCGGCGGTTCGACCACGGGTTTTGCGGCATTTTGCGAGATTTGGCCTTGCGTAAGTGGCTTTTCTAAGCATCTTTCAGCGTGCAGTACAAATGTTTGGATTCGGTTGATAATCAAATTGAATACTTCCGCATGATAAATCTCTTCGCGGCTGAACTTTGCGATATCTCTGCAGCGGCACATGCTGAACGACACGGAAATGCTGCTCATTTTTTGTACTAGCCGCGCGGGGCGAATATCAGCTTGCATCACGTACCGACGACTTGGCTGATTGGCTGAGCGACAATTTCTGAACACGTGCTGAGCAGAAAACTGACAGCGCAAACCATTGTGCGACGAATAAAGCACAGTTTGTCGTCCGAGACAGGAGGGGTAGGCTGGGCCAGACCATATCACTGTTCTTTAGCTTTTATACCTGATGTCAGTGGAGGACGGTAAGTATCTAACGCGGGTAGATCCCCGTCTGTTAGGGTACAGAGCTCCTGGGAGCAGACGCTTTTTATGACGGTGATTGGAGTCCCCCTCCATGAGTGGGGCAAGTTGCTGAACACAATACTTCCTGCCGAAGATAACAGCTTATGATGGATGTCCAAAAAGCAATTGATAATCTGTTATTTGTTCATCATTTGTGTTGGTTATTTATTCATTCATCCCATTCCTTTCCAGTATGTTGTTCCCTAAGACTCAGGATGACGGAACGCGTCGCACGCCCTCTTCCCTGACTGCCGTCATTAATACCCTGTCCTACCTCTTCCCTGACTGCCGTCATCCATACCTTGTCCTACCTGCACTGGTCTTTAGTCATATCCCAGTGATGTAGCCAAATTTTCCATGGAGAGAAATAAGTCAAATTTTCCCCCAATTCTGCACATTATGACAAACTTGCTTCGAAATCATCCAGAATTTGTTGTTTACTGTTCGGCTCAAAGGGCGGGGAGGAGGTACCACCTCCTTGACATCCGCCTAGGCCAAGTTCCTGCGATTAACCCCCGCCCGCTTGCCAGCCCAGTCCCTAAAAGGTTGGACACCTGGATCAGTATCTCACAAACATTAGAGTGTGTACCCCGGAAGTCGCACGAGCGAAACGTGCCGTTGTCGATTTAGACAAATCTGGAGACAGGTTCCCGTTGCCATCGGGCTATGGATGTTATTTTATCTTATGTAATTTTATGTTTGTATATTTGAAAAGCATAACCGAGTTGTGCGCTAACTTGTTCAATACCCGTTTAAGCGTGACTGGACCCTGCCGTCGAATAGCTGGAAATGTGAATAATTGCAAAGAAAATGAGAATGGACGAAAACGAAATAGGGCAAACTTATAGCGCATACGGCGTGATGCACTACGAAGACTTGCGTACGCGACAAAAAATTCATAGCAAAAATTGCGCATGCATATCGAACAATGCGAAAATATGCGTATGCGACTGAGCGCATGTACGGAAAGACGCGATGCAAAGAAATACTCGCATTGATTCTGCGTTACGAAGATTTGCACTTCATGATATCTGTGCTTAAGAAGATCTGCGCTCGAAGAAACACCTTACATCATCATGCGACTCGAGGACTTGCTGGCGAAATACTGCGCACCAAGAAATGCGTTATGAAGGAATACGACACGAATTCTGCCAGGCAGCGCGACGGGGATTTCCTGGCGATGATTACAGGCCTGGCGCGGTGGCGGGAGTTGCTGACCAGCCGGCCGGCGGCGACAGGCGACTCGCCCCGTCAGCGATTAACGAGCGCGCGCCGGCCATCCCCCTCACGTCGGTGACCGATGCCCCTTGACCTAATGCAGCCGGCGGATATCACCCCGACCTTTGGCAGCGGAGAACGCACCAGGGGGGGGGGGGGGGGGAGCGGGGTCGGCCGGAGGTGGCAACAGCGGTCCGGACGTAGCCTGCCAAACTCGGATCAGGTCACCACGCCGCGGCTCCGGCCGTGGTCCTTGCGCCTCACTTGTCTGGGAGCCAATTCAGTGGGCCAAGTCGTTATCGGCGTAGTAGAAGAGCAGCCACTTCTAGAAAAAGTCAATGGGACGGAGATAGCCAAGAAGGTGACCGCATGGCGACAACGATGTGCCCGGTTTCAGTGTTCACGTGTGAAATTCTGGCGCGATTTCATCCGGCCGCTCAACAACTAGGCGAAAAACCGAACATGCTCTGATTTGACGCGTGCACGGTGTTTATACAAATGAATGTCTCTAGTTGGTTTAGTGCCTATTTCAAGAGCAAGTCTGGGTTAAACAATAAGAAGATGCCTGTTTTCGATTTCATAGATCGAACGGCGGCTAAGTTTTCACGTGCCTGAGCCCACGATAGCCACGGCCCAGCTTGGGCTGCGTCCGCTGAATTGACAGAGATTTCACTGACGTCACGGCTAAAGCCACCTGGTAATTTGATTAAAAGTTCATGGTGCTTATTTCCTTCTGAGATCCTGAATTTTAATCACTCCCAACCACAAATTATTAAGTAATCTTGAATGACTGATGCAAAAGTGCGATCACGTTTCCGTCACACAACAAACAAGCATCGACCGCCGCTCCGCACTTTGGTCTCGTCACACAGCTTTCTGAAGAGGGGCGAGCGTGGCTACTCCAAAGAGCTAACGGCGGTCAAGAACGACATTGTCGTCGCCAGATAATGCGGACCTCAGTGGATATGTCGTAGATACGCTATCGCGATAGTGTGCTTAGCCGCAATGCCGTGTTTGAGGGCCATCTGCATTCACATTCGCTGAGCCAGCTCTACACAACGCGCAACACGTCAACAAATGCATAATACCTAATTTGTTAGCAGATTCATTAGCGCTGCCTCACCTAAAGCCACCAATGAAATCTGTCCGGCGTTTGCTACGAAAGCCACCTGTAACGTTTACCCTACGCTGCTAAAACAAACTAAAGGAACAATATACCGAACCTGTACGCACTCCTATGACGTTGGCGCCGCACCCGCGTCAGCTGGCTAATCGCTCAGTATTTTGTTTTCCGCTGGCATGCAATTTGTATTTCTGAAAGAAATGACTTTTACCGCTCATGACGCCATCAACTGCGTTCCAGACATCAAACCAACAGCAATTATTGCCGCAACCGCAATCATTCAGAAATAATAAAATGATAAAAAGCTTGCACGCTTTATTACGGCACCAGTTGTGCTTTCGGCATCGAGCAAAACCGCACGTCATCGTTACATGGCCACTGCCGTGCTTGTGCAGAGCGAAGCAAGTGTGGGCCTCAGTCAGCACGCCGGTCATGATCTTCCGGCATGACCCAACAGCAGCGGACATCCATCGATGTCGTTCACGCCGCAGGACGTATGCAGAAGGTTTTCGCCGCGACAGAAACGATGTGGCCGCTACCGCACGCATTATTGATTCAATCACATGATAAGAGGCTGACTCCTAGAAATGGGATTACAATCGACCATATGCACAAACTTTTTTCTATGCCGTTACCCAAGAACAGGTAACCAGGAGCGGCCCTCCCCCAATCCCAGCGACGCAATAAACCATACGTTAACACCAGAAAACATAAAATCAAGTCGCGGCACTCCCAGCTAGGAAGAGGAAACAAACGTAACGAAACAGGCGAAGAGGTGGTACGGACCCGAAGGACAGTGTTAGTAAGGGTTGTACGGTCACACAAGTCGGAGGGGCAGTTAGCCGGTCATTTTCGTGCTGGGTTTTGAGCTGAATGTCAAGGGAGTTCACCCAGTTAAGCGGGGCTTGTCGCTGGAAGAACTTCCGGAGCCAACGCCGTGAATTTGGGTACATGTGCATGACTTTAATTATATCAGAACGTGATTATGGAACATGAAGGAGGTTGAATATGAAGTGCGTTGCACATGTGCAGCGCAAAGGATTGCAATGTCTTCAAATATGTTGGTTACGTTAATATGCATTCACAAAATGTTTGTGGATGATGTTTTTATTAATGGTTTTTGATGCATAGATATCAGCTATTCTCGGAAAATGTGATGTCATAATGTCGTTCCACAGCTTAGGGCCAAGGCAAGATGTTGTAAATAGTCTACAATTATGATTTGAGAAAGGTTGGTCTAAATGTTTTACTCGCCTCATATGCATGCCATTTGATTCGTAGAGCTTGTATCTTAAATCGACTGATGCAGGGAGCTGTGAAGCTACAGATTTGTGCGTCACAATTTACATTTGGGATTTAGCAATATCCGATAGTTTCAAAATTTTGTATCATTTTAAGATTGGCTTTGAGCTCTGAGGATACACATTTTCTATTAGACGCATGGACCTTTTTTGCAAACTTACTAACCGATCTAGTGAGGAAGCATAATTTATGGCCCAAATCAAGCAGTAACTTGAATAACGAAGAATTAAAGTGTTATAGAGCAGATGTGACGTTATTTTGTCAATGAAGTACCCAACCCTACTTATTATTCCACTATTTCTCCTTACTATGCTTGCAACAAAATTAATGTGGCCAGTAAATTTAAGAGATTTGTCAATGAGTACTCTAAGATAATTGATTTATTTTTTCCCTTCAATAAGTGAATTATTAATTTGCACATTTAGCTAGAACTGTGAAGAAAGGCCAGTATAATGCTGTGTAAATTTTTTTGATATGTTCAGGGAAAAAATTAGCAATGAACCAGGAGGCCATTAGAAGCTAAAGGGTTTGATATTGTTTTGAAGTTCCACACTACTTTTATTTTTGAAAATAATCGCAGTATCATCAGCGTAAGACAGGCATGTCATGTTACTGCTTAATTTAGGCAAGTCATTGATTTACATTAAGAACAGAATTGGGCCGAGAATTGATCCTTGAGGTACCCCCATTGTACCCCATACCCCCAACCGAACCGTTTGGCAGCGGAGTTAATTTGCGTCTACCTCCAACCAGGTAGACACCGCTGAACTATTAGTTCATCTGGGTAAGGTGTTCAGGAAAAGTGCAGAGGCACAGCCGGAGGCTACGGATGCTCGCACAGAGCAAATGATGTTCGCAGTGTACAGGGACTCAGTCGCGGTTCGGAAGTCCTGTCGGAGTGTGGAGGCCCAGTCGCCGTGCAGGGCACCAGATTGGGTTCGAGGTTCTAATCGAGCGCAGCGACCTGAGATGATCTAATAATCCGGTAAGGCCACAGGGGCCCCGTGGGGTAAGGATGTCCGGTGGGGTGTGGAGGTCCAGTCAAGGTGCACAGTTTCCGTGGAGTCTAAGAAACTAAAGCGGGCCGGGGATGCCCAGTCGAAGTACAGAGGCCCAGTTTGGGCGCAAGGATCCGGTCTGTGGGCACAAAGTCCAGTCTGGGCACGTAGATCCGTCGGAGGTGCGACGGCCCAACCGAGAGACAAACAGCCTCAGTCGCGGTAAAGCTTTCCAATCGAAGTACCGAACCCCGGGCGGGGCGCTAGCATCAGGGCGGTCCCTGAGCCGAAGCACAGATCGTGCCGCCGGCCTCACCTGCGCCGCTTGATATCGCGCTCATCCTCCAAGTACAGACTGACGACACTGTGCGACATCTCCGAGAGGTCACCGCGCGAGCGCCGGTCCTCCTGCGCGCTCGCCGCGGCCTCGGCGGCGGGCGCCTCCCGCGCCGCCGCCGGCAGGTAGGCCACGGAGCGACTCAGGCGCCTCATGGCAGCGCGGCGGGCCAGAACTGACACCGCCGCCGCCGCAGCCGCGTGGAAACGCGTCGCCCGCGCTGATAACGCCGCCCGCCGGTCCTCGATAGTCGGCGCAGCGATAGCGTCATGGCACGACAGGTGGTCGGTCGGACCTCTGGACCTCGGGCCCAGGTGGTCCCGCCGGCACACCGAGGATCTATTGGCAGCGCCGCCGGCGGCAACGACTATCGCAGCGTCAGGCGCCAACTGGCGACGGCAGGAAGCAGCCGGAAACGCCCGGACGGAGGCCGGAAGTCAGTCACGCGCGCTGCCAGCCTCAGTTCGGACAGAGTCAGAGCTGGTTATCATCGGTCGCAGATCTGTGGCGTCATCGCAACGTCACACCACACGTAGGCCACGTCATCGTTCGGGAGTGAAGTTTCAGAAGTCCACTGGGGAGGCGAAAGGACAACTTTTTAAAGGCACATCTCCAGTGCTTTGCCGGACTTCAGCTCTTCGTATTTTGAATTAATGTAATTTTAACATCACCTCGCTCCGGGTAAGACAGACGCTACGAAATGGGGTTAAGGCCCACATAAAAAACTTGGAACTTGAAACTTGACGGAAAACTTCATCCACCTCGCCGTCCACAGCGTGTGACCGGAAAAAACGTGTTGGAGCGCGGATGCGTACAGATTTGCTCAGTATCTACCGTTGCCGTGACAGAATACTGTGGAACGATAAGATAGCTGTGACAGAAAAGGTATAGGTCAATATTGCACATGTTGAGGACTCCACCAACGAAACTCAGGCATGAACCCTGAGGCCATTGTTATGAAATAAACATCATTAATATCTGTAAAGACGTTGACAAGGACAAAAAGGAGCGACACACTTTCTGATCTTATAAAAAGAAGACGCGACGTCACGTTGTTTTTTGTCTGCTGCTCACGTCTTTTTTCTCCCGGTGGCGCCTTTTTTAGAGGCAGCTGGGTCGGTTACTTGGGCATTGGGTCTGGGCTCATATGGAATATGGCAACACTTGTCTTGTCCAGCGAACTGAATACGTCTGTGCGCGAGCTGAAGCCTACCATGCACATCAACTGGGAGTGCTTGGCTCCGGCTATTCAGGGCACGCGGCGTCCCTGACCGCCTAAAGTTTGAATAATTCAAACTGCCGCCCATGCAGGCGCGGTAAATCCTCAGCGCAATCTCCGACCACGCCGTGCAAAGTGCGACATGGACGCTTCCAAATGCGTAGAATAAAAGTTATCATCAAAATGAGCAATTCTTGTCTGCCTTTGAGATGGTGACACTTTGTGTTGTTCTGCACCATATTTTACATCGATTAATTTGCTTCAACTGCGTCTCGGTTCTAACTGCCGTTCTGCCGTCCCTCTCCATCCGTTGGTCTGACGGTCTCCTTCTCTATCCGTTGTCTGGACAGTCTCCCGCTGTCCGTTGCCCGGACAATCTCCCTCTCTGCCCGGTGTTCTGACAGCCGCCCACCGTCGCTGCTGTCCGGACTGTGTCTGTGACTCGGTCTCGGCCGGCGAGCCCGAACTAATGAAGCCCCACCATCCCTGCTGAGCGGTCGATGCCGCAGTCGCCTTTGGTAGCGGTCGAACGCGATCGGCCAGCACTGCGAGCAGCATTGAGAGGCTGGCCTGGCCACGCTCCAATGTCAGGGTCCGCTTTGGAGCAGCGCCAGCGGCAGTTGGCTTCGCCGGCTTCTGGACAATTTCCCCGAGGGAGTGAATGGGCGTGGCGCTTCCGTTGATTGTCCCACGTTCGCCACGGCCGCAGAGGATGTTGACGAGGCTTGGGACCGTCACGCCGCAGGGCGTGTGCCGATCGTCGAGACCAGATGGGTCCGCAGTGGCTCCTTAGGTCCAAAGTAAAAAAAGTGAAACGAAACTACGTCGGTAACGGCGACTAAAATGGAAGCCCACGGCATGTTTACAGTGACTGCAATAAAGGTTCAAGGTGTTCAGCAGCCCCGAAACAGCATCGACCTCTCGTCAGGCGAAGCTGCTTTTTGATCAGCTGATCAATTCACTTCCCGATCAGTTGTTCTAGAAATGCCGCCAGGCCAGCTGTCACCTCGCCGTGCAGCGTGGGAAGCGAAGTAAGAACTATAGCGGGTGAGAACCACTCTACTAACTTAGAACACGACTTTTCTAACTTATTAACCAACTACTAACTTTCTAAACTTATGAACTTATTAACCAACGACCACTCTTTATCTTAAGAGAAAAACCACTCTACTAACTTCTTAGACAAATTGTCTAACCTATTAGATTACTCTATCAGCTCAAAGCTAGTAGATATTAATCACTGTATCTAACAGCTGAGCGATGTCCGCAATCGCCAACGTCTCGTCTGCGCCAATCGCTCGCGCGGCCGTGACCGACGGGATCCGCCCCGGACCCGGGCCTCCTAGACGCCAGGAGGTGGCACAGCTGACCACGTCGCGTCCCGCGTCCGCGCGTCGCAGCGCTGCCCCTTGACGTTCCCGCGGCGAGGAGGCAAGGTCAGCGGTTAGCGGACCCGCTCCCCCCCCCCCCCCCGGCTGTCCCCTGGCCCAGCCGGGTGGCAACTGCATATTGATGAGCCGGCGGATCGTGGACCGGCGGCGCCGCTTGCTGCTTCTCCTGCTGCCCCTCCCCCCCCCCCCCCCCTCCCCAGGACCCGTACGGAGCGAGCGCCGAGGCCGCACCTCTCGAGTCACGCCGCCTTCGCCGCCGGGTCGCCGTCGGCCTCCGCTGGCGACGCGCCGCCCACGACTGACTGAACATCGACTGGCATCGACGTGGCCCGCAGCCTTCACATTGCATGTGACCCTCGACGCGCGCGCCGCGGCGTCCCACCCGGCTCTGACCGCCGCGCGGCAAGCGCGATGCGCTCGCGACTGGCACCTCCGTCGTCCTTCCGCCACTTCCGTGCCGCCGCGCCGCCCGCCCGCCCGCAGTCCCGCCTGCCACGCCCCGTGCGCCACGCCCCGCGCCCGCACGCGCCGCGCTCGTCCGGCGCCTCCCGCGCGGCTGACCTGTCCGTCCGCGGTGCGGTCGCGGCTCCACTCGGCCGGCGATCAATGCACCAACATGTGCCGCGTGTGCCCCGCGCCATATTGAGCGCGCCGCGCCGGGCCCGGCCCGACCACGCCGTCGCCGGCACCGGGCGACACCCGCGCGCCGACGCACTCAAAGGGAGGGACGCAGTCGGCAGTACTTGTCTGGCGTTCCTGCCGATGTTCTGCCGAGGACTGGCGTCTTCCGAACGGCCCCTGCCGCTGAGGCTCTGACGTCGTCGTTGTCCACTTAGAGTAATCCCTGTTCAATGGGCAGCTTTCCGGAATGGCTTCACGTGCCATGCAATGTCGTGGCATTGCTCCACCCCGGTTGTAGTCAATAGACGCGCAAAGGAACCACGTAGCGCGTTTGTTCTGGTTCCGGACCGACATGCCCGCCAGCTATTCCAGAGCAGCCGACGCCATACCAGCATCAGTCAGCGGGAGATATCTTCCGACGGCGTACAGAACAGGGTGATAGCTGTGATGAGGTAGAGGGTCTCGGGCGTTCCACTCGGTAACCCACGTCCTCGTATCTTTTTGGCATTTTGCTTGCCATGGCGTTAGTTTCGTTTTCCCTTTATAGTTATAGTTTGTTGTATATGCTTAGTCGTAAACTAGTCAAGGCGTTTAAACGAATCCAAGAAAGGTTTTAGCATAAGAAGTCTAGTAACACTCGCGCCAATGGCAATGAACTTACCTTTCGGCTAACTGAAAGCGACAAAGTACCGATGTCTCGTCTAAGCCTTCCCCCAGTGACTGATGTGAGCACGCGGTCGAGTTGTGAGCATGGCAGTGACCCGAGCAGTGATGCGGGTGTCCCTCACGAGTAAGTTTAGTCGTAGTAGATGGTGGCATCAGTGAAGATATGTGGAGAGGCTGAAGAGGCTACTCAAGACAGCTTGGTGCGGTGAATCAGGCAGGCACAGCCAGCAGCGTCGCCGGACTGTTGATAGGGGGATCTCCCCAAGTAACATAAAGATGTTATCATTGCGTAGAACGCACCGAACGAATATTGCCGATGGCTCAAGGTATTGCAGAACTGTTTGACGAGTGGTCAACTTATTAGAACTGTTTCTGTGATGTGATTGTAAGTGCTCGACCCAAATGCATCGCACTTGATCGCGGAAAGATATGAAATGAATGTTGAGGTAGACATGGGCATTGCCTGCGGACTGCACCTGACGTAGACCGGGAAGGAAGAGCCTGGGAGTAAGAGCACCGTGATGACAGCTTTTGGCACCGGAAGCCATAGCAGGGAGGCCACGCAGGATCGTCCTGGTCACGTCATCGTCCTGCCCCAGTATTACCGCTCATTGCTGCGTACCCAAGTATTACCGTTCAGTTCATTGTACACGTGCCTCCGCACCGTGCAGCCGCATGATAATACAACCGCCGGCGAGTGTCTAAACACTTCACCAAGACGGCAGCCAGTGCTATCGGTCACACGCGCCACCCCTGTATCGCAGGTTCAGTGTACACTGATTGCGGGTCATAGTGCTCCCGGCTTTGACCCGCGCTCCCGCGTCGGGCACCGAGGCGGCCGGCCCACCGGCGGGCACTGCGCCATGACGGAAACTGGGGTCGTGCCGAGCTCTACCGTGGTCGGCCGAGCATCGAAATCGACGCCGTCTCAGCTTAGCATAACACCGACATCGACACCGTCTCAGCTCAGCATAACGCCGACATCGACGCCGTCTCAGCTCAGCATAACACCGACATCGACGCTGTCTCAGCTCAGCATAGCACCGACATCGACGCCGCCTCAGCTCAGCATAGCACCGACATCGACGCCGCCTCAGCTCAATATAGCATCGCCATCGACACCGTCTCAGCTCAGCATAGCACCGACATCGGCGCCGTCCCAGCTCAGCATAGCACCGGCATCGACGCTGTCTCAGCTCAGCATAGCACCGACATCGACGCCGCCTCAGCTCAGCATAGCACCGACATCGACGCCGCCTCAGCTCAGCAT